>NW_007260601.1:24669-30921 GCF_000164805.1 Carlito syrichta
TCCCGGACCACCTTCGCGGTGCTCACACGCTGGTCCTCACGGGCCAAGGCTGAGCAGGCTACGAAGTTGGACTCCCACACCGGAGCGAGCTCTCCGGTGCGCTCTCCAACACGAATGAATCCCCAGGTGGGGTCCCGGCCTTATAAACCTACCCAGTGTTGGGGCTGTGGACACACCCTGACACCCTCAGGGTGTCTGGGCTGCCCCACCCAGCCACTGATTGAGTTAGCAAGACACAATCAGTGGGGCCCAGCTCAGATTGAGTGCTGGTCGCCACGGTGGGCTATCTTCAGTTCAGTCTCCACAGGACCCAACCCAACCCAACCCAACCCAACGAATCTTGCTGTGGCCTCCGGATCCACCGTTCCATATTACCGAACTGACAACTCATGGATTGAAAATTTTAGAGAAAAATAACAGTGACAATAAAAATAGCATCATGTAAAACAATAAACAATGATAACGGCTTACACAGCATCACCAGTGTGTGAGTGGATTTCACAGGGTTCGAGGTTTGCCTTACTTTACCATACTGCCAAAATAAAATAGAATACATATGAAAGGAAAGCATGAAATGTGCTGGAATTTGAACCCATTAGATCCCTTTGCACAGTCTAGTCATGATATGGAAGAAAAGGCTGAAAAGGCTGTAAGTGGGTTAACCCAAAGGATAGATCTATCTATAGGAATGATTCCGTTTTTCAAATGCACACATGTAAAACAGATGTAAACTACAACATAAACTTTATTTCTCAACGTAAGCTCTGTCAAGTTCAAGACGCTTCTGTGAGCGATGATAGCAGCCATTCAGCTCATTCCTAGACGTGGGAGGGCCCTGGGAATTTAACCATGTTCACGCGATCTTTTCCTACACTGTTAGCTGAAGAAAAATAGGTGCCCTTTCTGGACTTGTTAGATTAGGAAACAAGGAGAAGTCTAAACAGGCCAAATCAGGACTGTCAGTAGGATGCCTAGGGATTGTCAACGAAACTCTTGCAAAACTGCCCTTTTCTCAAGAGAGTAGTGAGCCAGGGATGTGTGATGGTAGAGAAGGAATCCATTCTGCAGCTCTGTCAGGCGGTTTTCTGCTCAAGCTTTGGCTACCATTCCCAAAACACTCTCAGAGTAATAAGTAAGTGTTGTTCTTTGGTTCTCTGGAGACTCAATTCCTCTAGAAGGGAAATCCCTCTAGAAAATCAATTCCTCTAGAAAGAAGATCAGGGTAGAAAATTACCCCCTTCAGGAAGTCAAATCCTCTGGAAAAGAAATCTCCCAAATATTTCTAAAACTACTGCCTGGCCTCTATCTTTTGCTGGTTCCCTTTTGCTTGAGTGGACCTGGTCCCCTCTGGGATTCTCTACTCTGACCATGCTCTGTCTTCATCATCCTGCTGTGAAATTTGTGTTCCCTCTCTGTCACTGATTTGTGAAGAAATGCTTCAGCCACTGAATCCCACATATTTAACATTCTTACAGGGAACTCTCCTCTTGTCTGTAGCTGTTCTGGAAGCCATGGTTCTGTAACTCATTATTTGGGACGTTTTTCAAGTTCAGTTTTTCAGTGAGTGTTGTGTGAGCTGGAGTGGTTGTGCCAATGTCTGTGATGCTGGCTATTGTTGCTGTTGTGAATCAGTCATCCTTTTAATGAGATCACAAACAGGTGAATTGTTTCCTGAGATGAATGTGACTCACCTGACACTGAAGGCTTCCTCTTCAACGTTGTCTTTTTCTTCTTAAATCAGGTTATCTATCTGTAAATGAGTGACTTCTTTTGTCCCCCATGAACCTTTTGTGCAACATCACTGATTGCATAATATTCTCACAAGCTTCACCACAAATTTTTTAAACGATGATACCATCCATTCAGACCATTTCTAGAGAATGGAGGAACTTTAGTATTTAACAGTGTCAATGTTGTCTTTTTTACATCATTACCTAAAGAAAAAATGCCACCCTTTCCAGTTTTTTTAAGATTAGAAAGCCAAAAGAAGTGAAAACAAGGCAAATCAGGACTGTCAGGAGGATGCCTAGGGATGTGCCATCGAAAATCTTGGTTTATTCCAATCCACGGAAATCTATCTTCTGCTAAATTGAAGCACTTTGTTAACAGCAAGTGTCTTTGTTTAACACCAATATGTCTTTTAAACCTACAGTCCCTCAACTTTTTGGCATCAAGGACTGTTTTTGTGGATGTGCAGTCAGACTCATAAGGAGTACACCTCCTAGATTCCTTGCATGCACAGTTCACAAGAAGGTTTATGCTCCTTTCAGACTCTAATGCCACAGTTGATCTGACAGAAGGTGGAGTTACGCTGGCCTTTCACTCACCTTCTACTGTTTGACCTGGTTTCTAACAGTCCATTAACAAGTACCAATCCTGTTCATGGCAAAGGAGTTGAGGACCCTTGCTTTAAAGTACTTATATTCATCCAGGATGACCTACTGAAACCTTCTCTCTACAATAATTCAAAAGCATAGTTGGGTGTGGTGGCACACACCTGTAGTCCCAACTACTTGGGAACCTGAGACCACAAGATCACTTGAACATAGCAGGCTGAGGCTGCAGTGAGCCGTGATTGCACCACTGCACTTTATTCTAAACTATACAGTGAGACTTCCAGGACCTAAATTTCAGGCTTCCTTGATCATTCACGCATGTGCCCCTTTCCCAACATGTCTTGGAAAACCATCAGCTCCCCTGAAGTTTCACTGACTGGCCGTGCAGAGCCCTCTCCTGGCCAAAAGTGGAGTGCAGGGTTTGTGGGTAGATGGTGAACTTGGCCTGATTGCAGCAGAATGGTGAGTTCTGCTGACTTTTATTTCTTTGTAGTTTTGTTTTTACAGTCCTCCTTTCTGATACAATTTCTAGAAAATAAAATACACTGCAATAAAAATCAGGGACCATCTGTGTGCACAGCTCTGTCTTGCCTTCTATTCCACCCATCTGCTTTAGTAGGCTCCGCAGTGGCTACTCAAGTAAGGAGTGTGAGCATGTATTGACAACTGTGCCCACAGACCTTGGGTTGGTCATGCTGGAGCCAGGTTTAAAGAGAGTCAAGAATCTACGAAGGTTACATCTCAGAATGTCCATGAAAAGCTAATCTCTAAACCTAGTTCTTCAGGTGCCCTCTCACTCTGAGAGCGTTTCTATCTTCTCAATAAATCCTACTTTAAAAAAAATTAAAAATAAAATAAATACATGAATCAATAAATAACACCAGAGAAGAAAGACTTCCTTGGCTGTACTGGGCTGCAGAACACTGAATGCTGTGACTTTGGCATAGATGCTCCCCTAGTACACAGGAAATCTGGGGGTCTAAGAAGTACAGAAAAAGGGGGTCAGCTACATTTGCCATGCTTACCTGATCACAGAATGCTTGAAGTGACACCTGCTAACATCCAGAAAGCTATTTCTCCCAGTGACACAAACACTTAGAAAACACTCAATTGAGGGTTTTCTTTTTTTTTTTTTTTTTTTAAGTCAAAGTCTTCCTCTGCCACCAAGGCTGGGGTGCAATGGCACAATTACAACTACTGCAGGCCTGATCTTGGCTCAGGCTATCCTCCCACCTCAGCCCATAGGGGAGTGCCGCCATGTCTGGCTAATTTTTTGATGTTTGTAGAGACAGGGTCTTGCCATGTTGCCCAGGCTTCTTGAGATATTTTTTTACTCAGGTTGCTTTTAGATAGAGCTGAGGTTTCATCAACATATGGAGCAAAATGAGCCATGCTGACATTTCAGATGCTTCACATTCTTGGCTGAACCAGATTGAGCCTTAAAAGAGTAAAATCCAGATCCTATCTTCTCTGTAGTGAAAACAGCAACTGCCAGTATATGCTGTGTTGCCAGGTGACACTCTAAGCATGCCACATATACATGTATATATATTTTTTGAGTCGAGGTTTCACTGTGTTATCCAAACTGAAGTGCCACAGAAGCATGTCACATATTTAATCCTCACCACAATGGTGTCTATCAGACTATGCTAAGCTCCTCACCCCACTTCAAAGGCAATGCAAAGGGGGCACGAAGGGCATCCCTTGTCCAAGGTCACAGGTCAGCAAGAGCAGAGTGGGCGTTTGAAAGTCCCAGGACACCCGCAGCACAGCAGGCCTGCTGCCTTGTCATGGCCATATTGACACATGACACTTTCTCATGCACTGTCCATGGTGTACTTTCCTCAGGTGACTGGTGAATCATGCAGGGCAACGCACTGCCCACACACAGGCTGCCAGCTGGTCAGATGGGGAAATAGAGACACAGAGGGGACCAAAGCCTGTGCTGCTGGGTTCTGAACACACCTATGGTCCTGTGACTTCAGGGTTCTGCAACTGCTGACCACCTAGGGTTGCTCGTTCCATCTTCTCTGTAAAACTTAAAGTCCAACACCCAAAAGTGTCCAGTGAAAACATGTTTTCAGGTATGCGGAGTGAGGATCATTTTTATGTTAAGGATGTTGCTATCCATCACATTTACTATGAGAAAAAAGTTATTCTCAGAATTTTGATAGGAACATTGTTATGAGAAAGTCCACATCTGGCAACACAGAGCTCACGTGGTCTTTCATAGGAAGAAAATGGATCAGATTACTCAGCATCAAAGTCGGTTCAGAGCTCTGGTATTATCATTGGGTACCAAGTGCATCCACCGACAATTTTGACCCAAAAAAAAAAAAATTCTCCAATGACTTACATAATTTAAAAATACTTAAGTGCAGGCAACCCCTTGGGGTCCCCTCTTACTGTTGGAGCTTATCTGTTCTCTCAATAAATACTACTTTCAAAAAAATAATAATAATAACTTAAGTGTAATTGATCAATTTCTTTAAAAGATTGTCATTTTTTAAAAGCACTCAAAAAAACATGACTTCCACACGTTTTGATTTTTCTGATTTGATTCTTAAGTAATAGTAAAACTTCAACACTGGAACCAAGGAAAAAAAGACCCTGGAAGGCTTTGAATCAAGACAGGTCTGTGAAGTCTTCCCATGTAGAGTCAGGTGACCTCCTGACTCACAGTACTTGACTCCTCTGAGCCTCAGTTTTTTCAAGGCTTAAATAGGGACCCCAGCTGGGCACATTGGCTGTAATCCCAGTGATTTGGGAGGCCAAGGCCGCAGGGTTACTTGAGGCCAAGCATTCAAGACTCACCTGAACATAATAGTGAGACTCCACTGCCTCCCCCCATGCAAACGAACACACACCCCTTCCTCCTCCCCCCACTGTCTTCACAAAATTAAAAAAAGTCAGGCATGGTGTTGAACACAGCTCAGGATTGCCTCAGCCCAGGAGGTCAAGTCTGTGATGAGCCATGATCATGTCACTGCACTCCGGCCTCGGAAACAGAGTGAAGCTCCAACTCAAAAAAAGAAAAGAAAAGAAGAAAAAACAGCTTTTAAGCTGTTAGCCTAAAACCAGAATGTTTTCATTCTGGCTGAAATAGAAAATGAAAAGCAAACCTGCAGCGGAGAGGATCTGCAAACATTTAGTGTCAGTAGTGCTCTACTCTCCCCACCCCATCCCCCGCCCCCACTGCCCAGTGGAGCAACAGCCCTTGCCATAAGTGCTTGTGTTGTTCTTCAGGAAGTGGGTGAGTGAGGTGGCTCATGCCTGTAATCCCAGGACTTTGGGAGACCAGGTAAGGGGATTGCTTGGGCCCAGGAGTGCGAGATCTCATCTCTACAAAAAATAAAAAGCTATCCAGGCATGATAGGGCATACCTATAGTCCTATCTACTCAGGAGGCTGAGGCAGAAGGATCACCTGAACCTGGGAGGCTGAACCTGGGTGGTGGCTGTGATTGTGCCACTGTACTCCAGCACAAGAAACAGAGTGAGACGTTTGACCAAAAAAATGCCGCATTGATATTGGCTCATGAATTGTAACTAACGTACCACTCCACGCCAGATGTTAATCACAGGGGGAAGTGGGGTGGGCTGTATGGGGACCTTACACAATGCACAGCCAAGTATGAGGATGACCACTGAGACCAGCAGGGCCAAAGGAGCACAGTTCTGTATATTTTTCACTGTTGACAGTGCTATATTTAGCAATCTGGTAACTCAAACCTTCCTGAAATGTACTTAGAAAATATTCTTTTTTTTTTTTTTTTTTTTTTTTGAGTTGGAGTCTCACTCTGTCGCCCAGACTGGAGTGCAGTGGCCGCTCCCGGGCACCGCAACCGCGACCTGCTGGGCTCTGGCGATCCTTCCGCCTCGCCTTCCAAGTAGCCGGAATTACGGGCGCGTGCTACC
>NW_007260601.1:30985-57603 GCF_000164805.1 Carlito syrichta
TCAGGCAATCCACTCACCTCAGCCTCCCAAAGGCGCGGGATTACAGGCTGAGCCACCGAGCCTGGCTAGAAAATATTCTTATTCCATAGTACTTCCCTTATTTGAAGATAAGTTACCTATTTTGTTGTTGTCCTTGTTGTTGAGTTGGGGTCTTACTCTGTTGCCCAGGTTGAAGTGTAGTGGCACAATCCTGGCACAACACAACCCCAACCTCATGGGCTCAGGTGATCCTCCCTCCTTGGCCTCCTGAGTAGCTGGGACTACAGGCACATGACACCAAGTTAGGCTATTTATATATTTATTTGTAGAGACTAGGTCTCACTAAGTTGCCCAGGCTGGTCTCCAGCTCCTGGGCTCAGGCAATCCTCCCTGCTCAGGCTCCAAAACTGCTGGGTCACAGGCATAAGCCACCGTTTCCAGCCTGGATAGCTTTCCTTTGCTGTACATTATTTTTTCTTGGACTGGATGATTGTCTTTTCTTTATTTGGTTACTTTTCAATATACCTGTTGCTAATTTTCAAACACTATCTTCTGTTGCTTCCCACACCCTCAGACACATCGGATTCCTGCCCACAATCCCTCTCCTAGCTTCCCCAAGCCTATGTCCTCCCATCCACTCTAAAGGCTACCTCACAGGCCTGCTGCAGGAGCCCATGCTGGGATTTCCCTTTCCGATGTTCCCACATTGGAACTCCCAGAAGGCGAGACATCCCCTTACAGTCCCTACTTTTTCAACAGCACAAACTCTCCTGAGTCAAAGGGCATGAAGGTCAATGTCGCTGAGGATTTGCATGCCCAAAGGGTCTTTATTCCATAATAATTTGCAAGGGCATTACGTGATCATTCTTATGTTTGGTCCTTCACATGTGATGTGACTGTCTCCCAGGAAGCTTTTAGGATCTATTTTCAACTCTGGTGTTTTCTGGTGCTGGTCTTTCTCCATTCCAGATGTTGGGCATTGTCCAGCTGGACATTCCCATGTCTCCATTTTTGGACAACTTATTTTACTATATCTTTGACAAACTACTCCCCTATAATATCTCTGGCTTTTTTTTTTCTTTTAATTTTTATTTTGATATTGTGGGGTACGATTCAGGGTTGGGTACGCAATGTTCCTTGTGCAGGTACCCTTATTGATGAGGTGTGCATCCCCCTCCCCAGGTGGATATTGACTACTGTCAATCCCAGCTCCCCACTCCCCACCCTCCTCCCCTCAGTTTCCCACCACTTTCAATCCTTTTCCTACAGTAATAGGGGAGCTGTTCAAGGTCCACTTATGATTTAGAACATATGGTACTCAGCTCTTTGTTTCTGTGAGAGATCACTTAGCATTATAAACTCTAATTCCATCCAGGTTGCTGCAAAGTACATGATTTTGTTCTTCTTTATGGCTGCATAGTATTCCATTGTATGTACCACATTTTTTTATCCAGTCCTCTTCTGATGGGAACCACAGTAGGTTCCATGTTCTTGCTATTGTGAAAAATGCTGCGATGAACATATGTGTGCAGGAATCTTTTTCATAGAGTGACCTGAGTTCTTCTGCATATATTCCCAGTAGGGGGATTGTGGGATCATATGGAAGGTCAATTTTTAGAACTTTTAGGAATCACCACACTGATTTCCACAGAGGCTGTACTAGTTTACACTCACACCAACATGTAGAAGTTTTCCCTTTTTGCCACATCCTCTCCAGTATCTGTTATTTTTTGAGTTATTGTTGATGGCCATTCTGACTGGAGTTAGGTGGTATCACAGTGTAGTTTTAATTTGTATCTCCTTGATGACTAGTGAGGCTGAACATTTTTTTCATTTGTCTGTTGGCTGCTCATATGTCTTCTTTTGAGTAGTGTCTCTTCATATCTTTAGCCCACTTTGCAATGGGGTCGTTTGTTTTTTTCTTTTCAGTACATTTGAGTTTCTTGTAGATCCTTGATGTTATGCCTTAGTCAGACCTGGAGTTGGAAAATATTTTTCCCAGTCTGTCTCCCTGCTCTTTTGATGGTTTCTTTGGCTTTGCATAAACTTGTCAGTTTAATGAGGTCCCAATTGTGTATCTTATCTCTTATGTCATGGGCACATTGACTGGATAGAGAATTTCCTGATTTGATTTGCAAAGTGGTTTTTCCTACAGTGTTCCATTCTCTCTCTCTCTCTCTCTCTCTCTCTCTCTCTCTCTCTCCCTCCTTTCTTATTTTCCAGATGATTTCTTTGGCCCTGCTTTTGGGCCACTCTTCATACTTTATTTAGACAATAATATTTTTAATTTTCAAGAGCCTGTTCTTACTCTTTGGTTTTTCCTTTTTATCACAGCACTCTGTTCTTGTTTTTTGAATGCACAGTTGTCATATGATTTAAAATCATAGTAAAGAGTTTCAGTTTAAGCAGATAGGTAAAACAGTAAACTACTTTATAAAGCTAGTCATCTAAAATTATTCAGATAGAAAGTGTTCTTGTTTAAGTTGACAGGCCTTTCTTCAATTTGCTAGAAAACACAAATACAACAATTTGTGTTTCAAAGTGTCTGTGAAAGGAGCACAGTCAGTACCATTTGTATGACCAAAATTTTTTTGCTCTCTGTCATTCAACAACTAGTGGTTACTTTGAATTTAGTCTAAAGTCAAAAATAAATAAAAGTCAGGGTTCTCAGAAATCCAAAAAGTAGAGAGACTGAAGAAATATCACAATCCTTGAATTTATAAGATGGATGATATAAAATTAGTGGCAGAGAGTTTTTGTGCTGGCACATATGATAATGAATTGGTATTCAAAATAGACAAAAACTTGTACCACTCAACAGTAAAAAAAACAAACAACCTAACTAAAAAAATGGGCAAAGCACTTGACCAACATCTCACAAAAGCAGATAGCAAACAGGCATGTGAAAAGAGGACATTGTGTGTTATCTAGGATAACAAACAGGCATGTGAAAAGAGGATATTGCGTGTTATCAGTTCAGATGACAGTAGAATGCCACCGTACACCTATAGGCGTGGGGAAAACCCAACACAATATGGGCCAGTGAGGAGATGGAGCAGTAGAAATGCATTCACTGCCAGCAAACTCCTGGGCTCAAGCAATTCTCCTGCCTTGGCCTCCCAAGCGCCCAACAGGGCAACCACTTTGGAAGACATTTTGGCAGTGTCTTAGAAGACTAATCATCCTTTTACCATATAACCCAGAGATTACATTCCCTGGTATTTACACAAATATGGAGAAAACTTATGACTCCTCAGACACTGTGACATGAATGTTTATAGCAGTCTTACCCATAGTTGTCAAAACTTGTACATGACCCAGATATCCTTCAGTGGGGAATGGATGGATCAGTGGTGGCCATCAGACAATGGTATGTCATTCAGCACTAAATAAATGAGCTATTGGGACATGGAAAAGTGTGAAGGAGGTTTTGACACATGTTATTAAGTGCAAGGAGCCAGTCTAAAATAACTGCACATGTGTGATTCCAACTAGACAATGTTCAGGCAAAGGCAAAGCTGTGGAGACAGGAAAAGGTTCAGTGGAGGCCAGGAGGTTGTGAAGGGATGAGCAGGTGGAGCCAGGATTTTTATTATATTTTCTATTTTGGGTTCCCCAAGCCCCGGGCTATGGATGGCCTGTTAGGAAGGAGGCCACACAGAGGAGGCGAGAGGTGAACCAGAGAGCAAATCTTTATCTGTGTTTACAGCTGCTCCCCATCACTCACATTACTGCCTGAACCTCATCTCCTGTCAGATCAGGGTGGCATTAGATTCTTACAGGGGCACAAACCCTATTGTGAACTCTGCATGTGTGGGATCTAGTTTGTCTGCTCCTCATGAGAATCTCATGCCTGCTGATCTGAGGTGGAGCCGAGGCAGTGGTGGTAGTTCTGGGAAGTGGTTGAAAATATACATTAACATTAGCATTGAGGTTATGATTGCACAGAAGCCATAATAAATTATTTGCTTGAAGACTTATATAAAGCTCTATCATGGAGTGGCAAGTGAGTTGACGTACTTCAATTGTACACCTGCATTTCGTGGCAGGTTTTAAGTCAGAATGTGACACTTATCTTAGTCTGTGCATGTCTTGTCTGCTATTTTATTTGCCATTTCAGTCCTCACCTCTCTTATTTAATAGTGAGTTGTGTGATTAATTCATTATACATTACAACTCAATAGCAAACATAAAGTGCACAATAATTGTCATGCACTTGAGTCATCCTGAAACCATCCCCTCCTGGTTTGTGGAAAAATTGCCTTACACAAAACCAGTCCCTGCTTCCAAAAATGTTGGGGACTGCTGTTCTAAATAATACTATAGGATGGATGCATTTCACTATCCATTTGTGCAAAGACCAAGAGTGTATTATGATCAAGTAAGCAAGAAGAAGTTACGCCAGCAAGTTGAGTCTAATTAATTATGAATTTATTAAATGCACGAGTCAAGAGTAGGCAAACACCAGAAAAACTCCTGGCAAATCGGTGCAGTTTGTAACAAGCTTCTATCAGTAAAATTTGCAGCAGTGGCTATATAGCAACTTAGTGACCATAGCATCTATTAACTAACAACTCTGCAGCTAAAATGGAAACTTTGATTGTTAGTGAGCTTTGATTAATTTCATGTCAGGTAGGTATAGCCAGTGTTCAGAAAGTCCCTGGAGTTCTGCCACTAAGATATAGTTTAAGGTAGTTACATAGAGACAGGGAAGAAGAATCATACAATGGAGTTACCTTGGTTAGGTCACTAACAGAATATAAGAACAAACTATGAAAATGTCAAAGCGTAACATTTGATTTCAGTTAACAAAGCATACAATTACGTGGAAGCTATGGCAAAGGAGTTCTATAACAGTCAGCAGGCAACGGTTAGCATAATCTGCCCAAAGGAGACAAAGCTAGGGTCTGTGGTCATGGGAATGTTACTGTAATCACATGTAGGCATTGATTCTTAGGTTGGGCAGGTAACTAAGAGGAAAGTTTTAAACAAAATGGAGTTGGTTAATATTATTACTTTGCTAACAACTTGATGTATTAGCTGATTTAGCTTATTTCATGTGAACCTAGGATCAGATGGGAGAAACACTTGAGCCCAGGAGTTCGAGACCAGTATGGGCAACATAGCGAAACCTCAACTCCACAAATATAAAAAAAATTAGCTGAGCATGGTGACACGTGACACATGCCTGTAGTTCTAGCTACTTGGGAGACTGAGGTGGAAGGATCACTTGAGCCCAAGTGTTGATGCTAGGGTGAGCTGTCATTGTGCCATTGCATTCCAGCCAAGGTGACAGAGTGAGAGCTTGACTTAAGAAAAAAGAAAATAGTGAACCCTAATATAAAGTTGACTGTGGGTGACACTAACGTGACATGTGGACTCACTGACTTAGTGTGTCACTCTGACCGGGGTACTGTCATGGGAAGAGGTGTACATGGGGTGGGGGACGACTAAAATGTGTTGTGAGTTGGAAAAGGCAGCCTGCAAACAGCAGGATTACTCAACAGGAGAAGGGTGATTTAAGTGATAATACATTCACTGCAATCATTAAAGATCAAGTTTTATAAAATGTTTAATGACTTTGAAAATTATTGGTAAAATATGTCTTAGAGAGAGAGAGAGACAGAAAAAAATTTACTAGACCACATTAGTGTCCTACTTTGTAAGAAGACTTAAAGAATATAGTCTCAGGTACTTAGACAGTCGAGGCAGAAGGATCACTTGAGCCCAGGAGATTGAGGCCAGCCTGAGGAACATAGCAAGATCTTGTCTGTAAAAAAATAAAATAAAACAAAAAAATAAGAATGTGACCACCAAAATGTTTCCTTTTTTCTTGTCCCTTTCTGCAGTGTCTTTGTTTTCTAAAATGGCCACATGTTATTTTTGTTAATGCAGTGGGAGAAGACTGGGGCTATTAATCTATAGTAAAGACAACTTTGAAATAGGAGTTTCAGAAATGTTCTGAGCAGCAAAGTGATAATGTGATCCACCCAGGGACTGCGGTGAGTGGTAAATGTTGATTTGAATGCATTAGGTCTGCAATGTTGGACTAAAATTGGTCACTTTGTTTCAGTCACATAGACTTGGGTTTCAAGAGTAGTTTTAAGTTCACAGCAAAACCAAATATATTCTAACATAAAACTTCTAGTTTCTACAATCATATAAACTTACTTAATGCTAACTATATTAATAAACCTAAACTTATACTATCATAATTATGTAAATATAGGTATTAAATCCAAGAATATAAGTCCAGTAATATAAAAAGTTTTTCATGTGTGCGTCTTCCATCTTGAATAGAGTAAGGTTCACCAAGCACTTCTTCTGAGCAAAGTTCATCAGGTAATCCTCCTGAGGCACTGCAGGTGTACATTCCTTCATGTAGGTTTTGCTCTTTTAGTTTCCTGGTTCTAAAAACCTATTTTTAATTTAAATCTTATTTCTAAATCATATAAAACTTAATTTTATGTTTCATTAAAAAACGACTTCAATGATCACAGCTACTACACAATCACAGTAATTTAAAATTAAACTATAATGACAAATACCACTTGTAACCTAGAAACAAGCCCTCTCGCCATGACTCAGAATCAAATTATTAATTCAAAAGGCTAAAACCACAAACTTGGAAGTGGAAAGTAAGGACAATACTATTCTAAAGTTAGCTGCCCCTGTTTCCAGCATCATTGTGTTTATGCTTGACTGTGCAGAAGTTTTTCTGGCTATAGTGCTAAGCAAGGTGGAAGGAAATGGGGTCTTCAGCTCCCAGACTCGCCTAGCGGTCCCAGGGTCAACAGCCCACCTGATCCCCTAACAATCAGTGAACCTCCATGGACGGCTCCCAACAGAGACCCAGTGCATGAGTGACCTGGTATGTATGACTTCTTTGGTGATCCCTGCCCACCTTCAGTAGACACCATGTCCCTGTGACCAGTAAATTCAGGAGACAGAGTTTTCCATACCAGTCCTGGCACTTGCAACTAGCCAGTCTTTCCCAGTGCTTTATCCTTGCCCAATAGCAACAGCAGGAACACAGATGACAAAGAATCTTTCATTTTGTACAATTTCATTGAGAAGGCACAAGTAAAATGTCCAAAGAGATTTGAAGGGAAAACTCCCATTACACCTGATCAATGCTGAGGTATTACTGTAACATCATGGCTTGTCATAGGATCATCCAGTGGAAGGTGTCAGGAAGTCTTGGGGTTCAAGACTCCAAAGGTGGGTGGCAGGGACAGTCTTTGGGTACCAGGCCCAAAGCATGGAATCTGCCACCAGGAGATTTGGTATTTCTGTTCCTGGTTCTAGGGGAAAGCAGTAGACTGAAGTGTTTTTGCAGGTGGATCCCCGAAGTGGGATGACAGGAGAGAAGGAAGCTGCAGACAGGAATCAGTCCTATTCTTCCTCAGTGGCCAACTCTCCTGGTGGTACCATCGGCACCTCGTGAGTTGAGTCCAGAGCAGGCAACTCTATGCCCCACCTCACGCTCTGGGGAAGTAATCATTTCACCAAAAGTTTCAGTAAAGAAGCCCACAAGGAGTGGAACGTAGGTCTAGCAGAACTCTTGACTATCCCAGGAGAACTCCCAAGGGTAAGGACAGGAAATGAAAATCCAGGACACCAAATTTCCTAAGCTCAGGGTTGAAGGCATCTGTAGAATCCAGATTCTAACACATGCGTCAGGGAGACTGTTGCTCCTTGGCGTCTGTCATACATTAGGTGACACCAACTGAATGCAACTATATGGAATTTAGAAGCCACCATCTTCATCTTTTGTATTTCTATACTTTTCTGCCTCTTGGGCTGCCCAAATCAGTTGACAGAAAAGCTGGTGGAAACTATTATCTTAGGAGCAAATTACATCAGAACATGGAATTAATGAAATTAACATAAAATTCTATCATCTGAGATGAAGTTATCTAGAGTCAAATAGCTTAATTTAGCAGTTGAAAAGAGAAGCACTACTGTCCCTGTTGAGGGAAAATTATTTTGGGGGACCCTGATTTATAGGAACTATATTGCTGCTCTGGACCCATTGTTAGCCCGGGAGCAGAGACTGGATCCCATTCTGCCACTACAGCAATGCTTGTCAGGCTGCCCAGTGGACCACTTAGGATGTTAGTGGAGAGAAGTCTGAGGCAGTTACTTACTTCTAAATGTGGTCTTTCACTCTCTCAGCTTTGTCCTCTACTGTTATTGAATTGCTAAATATAAAATATTTCAGAATTTGTATGTGTGAGTAATAGCACAATGCTAACTCATGCTCCAATTACTTACCTAGATGCAGAGAAGGTCTGTGACTTTCTAGATGAGTGATTCTCAGCAAATTATATAATTTCTTTGGACTTTCTTTTAGTCATTTCAGAAAAGGAGGCCACGTTTGTGCTTATTTCGTGGGGTAGCTTTCATGAATATATTCCATAGTAAAAATTAATGTTCATAGAGTGCCTGGGACAAAATTAATTTCTCAGTTGTTTCCTAATTTTTTTGGTTTGAAAGAAAATCTCAGTCAAAACAAATATAAAATGGTTCCTTCTTTGTTATATTTTTTCTGTAAGTAAGTAGAATTATTCTTCTCATATTAGTAGTGAAACTACACATCATCATCAAAGTCAAGCATTCTATTTACATACCATGAATGGATACAAACATGATACAGGATTTCTTGATCAAATATCATTTTTCACTGCTATTATAATTTGACTGATCCCCAAATTTCACAAGTATGTGTTGGTATCCGACCATGTACCAGGTGTGCTGTGAAGGGGGTCACACACACACAACTATGAGAAACTGGCTGCAGCTTTCAGAGGATTGACATTCTATGAGAGAGCAAGAACAGAGCGAAAACACCATTCAGAACACAGCCAACTCCATGTTCATTGCAGGAGCTGATTGGAAGGCCAAAAATAAAAGCTCTAGATATGATGCTTTCCTTCAAAACCAATAATGAATGTGCTGGAAGCTTGGTTTATTTTCCTTCTTACGTTCTTCTCAGTTAATTATATGAAGTTTAGGGTACAATTCAATGGAAATAGATTAGGAATTCTAGTGATGTGAAAGGATTATGGGAGGAACATAGGACTTTTCTAGCTGAGTGGAAGGCTGGGATTAAGATTCTCAAAATAGAAACACTTTGCCTGGATTGTTAGAAGGGTGAGGCAGAAACAGAATTGTTTGAGCCCAAAGATAGCTGAATTTATTGCTGCTATAATTTGAAGAACAAAAACATTTATCAATTAAATGTGAGATACTTAGAAATTTTACTTTTAAGAAAGTATCCCACAAAGTGTGCTTCATAATGTAAGGAAAATTCCACCTAAAGAGTAGAAATTAGACATTTTTTAATAATACTAATGTAGAAATTTTTTTGCACTCCAAACAAGGCTATATTCAGCTAATGAAAGTAAGAGAGATTTCATAATGTTGAAATAAAAAATCTTCGCCAAGACATTAAGTGGAAGGAGACAGTTACACAAGGCTGTCTATATCATGATCCAATAGTTAAGCATGATTAGGAAAACTAAAGGCACATTATTACTTTTTAGAAATATTGGAAGCTTCCTAGAAGAAAAAACTTAAAATAAAAAAGGGGAAAAAAAGAGAAAGGAATACTGAAAGCAGATATGGATTAGATTTCTGAATTTAGAGGATTTTACACAGGCAAGTGAATAGATATGCAGATATAGTATAACTCTGATCATTCCTGGGTAGCACTGTGTAACGTGTTGTTCAATTTCTAATGTGAAAAGTAGGACTATTCATTGGGAGAATGGGAGTGAGTCCAGAATAAATGATGGCCCAGAAAAGATGAAAGGAGAGTGCAGGTCTGTGTGAACTAATAGTTCAAGTTCTACAATTCTGGCATAATTCTTCAACTATTCCAATTTTTGTTCTCCTTGGCTTTTAGAACATAAATTGTAGGAAATTAGTAGGGCACAATTTTTCTCAGTAGGGGGAAACAGTACAATGATTGCTGTTATGGTCCCTAGGAAGAATGTGCTGCTATCATTTTCTTGTTTAGTATTGGGCTATTTTCCCTGTCCAGCCTCAAGCTGTCTCCCAAATCTCCGCTGAGCTTTTCTCCCATTCTCCATCATCTCAAACATCACTCTATAACTGCCCAACACAAGTCCTTCCACATATACACATGCCTGTTTCTCCAAACCTGGGTTTCAGTCACTGCTGCAGTACTACCAGAACATTTGGGGTCTAAAATCAGGTATGTAAAGTTGGCTACTTCCACAAGAGCTTCTCATTTTCATTTTGGGAGGTCTTTGGAACTTTCCATCTCTACTTCAATCTCTTCACTAGGGTGTACCTTTCATCAGCTTCCTTCAGGATACTGACACATGGGGCGGGTCCTCCTATGACACAATTATCTCCCAGTCTTCAGGCGGTATCTACCAAGATCTCCTCCTTCAACACAGGAAATGCCTGGGAGGGGCTTTCCCATCTCTGCCAGAGTGGGAGCACATTGCATGTCAGTGTGCCACTAGCTGCTGAGATTCTGGATGAAGACCTGATGCAGACGACCCAGAAGGAGCCTCAAGTGCTCACAGGAAAAACCGATGCCACCACCACTGAGAAGACCAGCTGGTGCACTGTCCCTCCACCTCCCTGGCTCTTTTTGTCCCAGTTCCCAGGCAGAGGACATGAGCCTCACAAGTCTGACATCGAAGACCCTCTCAAGAATCCCCCTGCTAGGATCAGCCACTCACCTTCCTGCATCCCCAGGCTTCCTGGCAGCAAAGTCCACCGGTGGAAGCCAGGAGCCCCGTGGCCTGGTTGTGCCTTTCACCCGTGGTCCTCAGGAGTGGTGAAATCTGGACTTGACTGTTGCTTCCATGATTCTCTGCCCAAGGCTGTCGCTCCCATGACACCTCTGCCTTTGGACAGCTCCAACCCCCCAGGGAGTGTGTTATGGGTAAATTGTTGCTTGAGCTACCCTGGAAAATAAAATTGTTCACTAACGTGAATTTCTTTCTTCCGTGTTTTCAGTCTGGCTGTGGGAAGCACAGGTCCTAGGATGGGTGTTGGGGGGGCGGGTGTGGGGAGAAGGGGGAAGCTTGTGCAGTGTCAAGAACCAGACTAAGATGGGCCACGTGGAAGCTTCCTGGCATGGGAATATGGAGAGAGTTGGCATCTCCGGTATATTAGAGGTTGCCCGTGACCTGCATGGACGGTGGTCCCACACGGAGCTGCAGACATCCAGAGAAAAGGGACAACCCTGAATTCACCACTGGGCCCTGAAAATGCTCCTGTTGACTTCCCCTGATCCTTCATCCTCCTGAGTCCAGGAGATCCTAGGGCATCTTCAACATCCCCTTTCTCTTCCTCTCCCTCATTATCTCCAACAAGCAACACCCCTTCTTCCCCATCTGCCCCCAAATGCACCTACCAGCCCACACTTTCTGCCTCCCTGGAGTGCTGACCATCCAGGCAAACCCATCATGTGCATTTCAAGTCTGCACAAACCAAAACACCATTTTCAGGAAACAATCACCCTTTCCAGGAAGAGTATGCCCCTAGTTGGGGGTGTGTTAATACTGGACTCAAAACACAGGAAGAACCAGAAGAAGCAGACTTAGCCACCACCCTTTCCTCAGAGCCTAGTACTGCCTCTACAGTTTCCCTTACCTTGTACATCGTAGGCTCCTGGGACTGATGAAGAGGATCTGATACCTCTCAAGGGGGAGACACTCCCTAGAGTGAACCTTTTACTACCAGCATTCACCTGTCATGTTCCTAAGCTTTCTGTCATCAGATCCTTGATCTTGTGGACAGGTTCACCATGCTGTCTCTGCTACCAGCTTTTGGTGCCCTGGCTTCCTGAGGTTTCTTTTGAAGAGATATTTCTTTGGATGACTCTTTGTGAATACTAATACCATAAACCTCTGTCTGTGCTCAAATGATGAAATAAGAGACGTTATGCCTTCAGAGCACGTTGTAGTAATTTTTTTTCTTGGCTTTCTCCCTCCAAGAAAATGGTTCACCAATTAGAAATTATTTTTTCTCCATGTATTTCTTATTTGCTTTGGGGCTAGGACAAGACTTAGAGGAGCTTGTATGTTTATGTGGGGAGGGGAAGGGAGTGGGAGCCAGTAATTGGACAGGCATGGAGTCATGAATAATGCTGGGCTTTTGGTGTCTTCCCTTGACTGAGCAGGGGACAGGTGGTGTGCACAGGGGCCACCCAGGAGAAGCATGGCCCATCTTTAAACTTGCCTGCTGAACTCCGAGAAAGAGACCCAGCAAAAGCAGCATCATTAGGGAAGCACTGAGAACTCCACTTAGCCCAGGAAGTTCTTGTGCTCCTGTACCTAGAATCCAATTCTTTGGGAGCCCATGAGAGAAGACTTGTGACATGTATGCATCCACTTTCCTTTGTCCCCACCTCCTTGGCCTTTCCTTCTTTCTCTGGCCTCCCCCACCCTGATCTAAACACATACTTGCCAAGACATTTACTGTTCCAGGATCCCTGAGAAATCCCAGCAAGTATCCTTTATTCCTTCTCTGACCTGTTCCAATACTTTTGCCTTGACACAGGTGACTTTCTCCAAGAGCACAGGTTGGGAAAGGGGAGGGGAAGGGAGTGGGAGCCAGTAATTGGACAGGCATGGAGTCATGAATAATGCTGGGCTTTATTATTTGTCTCATTCTATAGAGAAGGGCAGCACCTGAGGTAGTTACCAGGAAGGATTAGGGATGAGAAGGAGGCAGACCCAGGCTAGAATGTGTGTACACTAAGCACTCACTTTCACGCCAGGAGGGTTGCCCTTTTCCCATGACTCAGCCTCCAGTGTCTTCTCCCTACAGCCTGCACTCTTGTGTTCCAGAGTGGGCAAGGGTGGGTGAGATGCCTGTTGGGACTAGCTTTGGCTCCCTGTGACTATGACTAGTCGAGCTGGTAGGTTTGATTGGAGCAGGGTGGGGTAGGCCCATGGAAGAAGGGTAGGCCAGGCAGGGTGGAGGCATAACCTGGGGGCATAGGAAAGGGTAGCTGCCTATGATGGGATCTCAGAAAAGATGCACCCATCCTATGAGAACTCAAGTATCTCCTAAAGCTGGGCGGGGCTTTCAGGGTTACCTGCTGGGTCCGTTGGTGCCAAATCTCTTTTATGGGACCCCGGCATGTGGGCAAGTTTGAAGACTGGTTAGGATTCTCCACGGTGGCGCCCGTGCAGGGAAAGCGCCCCCTCCTTCTGCACATACCAGCCCAGCCCTGCGAAGCCCCCCACAACCCACACACCTTTCCTGACCCCACACCTGGCCCACTATGGAATAGCAGCCACATGCACAGACAGACATGCATCCCCTCTTGCAAGTTTTCCCCCAATGTCCAGACAAAACACTCACAAAATCATAGAATTGCGCATCCCGGGACCATTTTATTATTTTATTTTATTATTTTCTTTTGAGTTGGAGTCTCACTCTGTCACCCAGACTGGAGTGCCATGGCATGCTTACAGTCCCTGTAGACTTGACCTGCTCCTCAGCCTTCCAAGTAACTGAAACTATAGGCATGCACCATCACACCCGGCTAATTTTTTCCGATTTAGTGTAGAGATGAGGTCTCGTCACGTTGTCCCTGTTAGTCTCAAACCCGTGGGTTCAGGCAATCCTGTCACCTCAGCCTCCCAAATTGCTGGGATTATAAGCGTGATCCACTGCAACTGGGTGTATCCCATATCCTGGGACCATTTTATTGAGGGCCAAGCCAAGCAAAAAGTGTCTATTTAGGGCTCTGGAGGCTCAAGGTCTCCCTTGGCGCTGGAGCAAAAGCAGACCTTTCATGCAAAAGCCACCCTTGGGCAAAGAACTCGCCGGGCTCCCCGGTGCCGCGAAGATTCCAGCCGCCCTTTGGGCCACGGATCCACAGCAACCAATAATTCGGGCGTTGGGTGGTGGCCACCGGGAGCAAGGGAAAGTCGACATTGGGGAGGGTCTCAGCCTACAGAGGTGTCTGGCAGACATCTTCTGTTCCCAGAGCAGGGCGGGCTGGGAGAGGGAGGCCGCTACGAGCGGCATCGGTTGCGCTTTCCGTGGGCGATGGCGGCCTCTGCCTTTCCCGCCTCTCCCGCAAGCGCCGGCCCCAGCACTGAGGACAATGTGCCCACTGGACCGGAAAATAACTGGATTCAGAGGTTTCCAGACACAGCTGCTGGAAGTGGCTCCCAAATAGGACCCAGTGGAAGTCTCGGCTATTCCCAGAAAAGGTCGCTCAGGTCAGGGCAAAGCAGGCAGAACAGGGTCCAACATACCCTGGGCTCAGGGCTGAAGGCTTCGCGGGTCCTGGCTCCAAAAATGCGTTTACCCGGGTGACGGCGCTCTGCTAGGAAAATGCTGCTCCATGGCGCTATGGCTCCACGTGAAGTAAACAGGGAAATCTGGCCCTGCTTCCCCCGCTGAAGTTTTTTTATGCTCCTGTGGCGGAATGGGCAGTCATTAGCAGAGAGGGAGCCCACTGGGTGGAGATGGGCAATCCTGGAGTTAATTCCATGAGATCACCTCTCAGGGACACAGAGTCTCAAATGCAATCATCTGGGAGGAAATCGTCCAAAGGCTAACAATCTCGATGAGAGATGCCTTGTCTAATTTTTGACTTGTCTAATTTTTGATGACTCTTTAAAAAAAAAATTATGTCATGGAAGATTGAGGTGGAACACATAGCTTTCTTGCTAACAATTCAAGGAAGAAATTTCATTTCTAGACAGTTTCTGACAAAAGTAATCTGCTCCACGGTGACTATCATCAGGAATATGAATTTGATGCTAGGCGAAGCATAAAATTCTTGAGAACAGTCTCATGAAAATTTTTGTTGAAACTTTCTAGAAGTGGATGGCATTCTTTATCATATCCATGAGATACAATGATAACCCATCCTCATCTCTGGGATCTATCCTACAGACCAGAGCACCAATGCATGCAGATAGAGATTTCCCTGATTAGAGGCCTCTCTTGACTCTACTGTGGTCTGACTGAAGACAGTCTTTCAGGATGCCACATGTCAGTATCATTTACCTGTGCCAGGAACTGGGAGGGATATCACCTACACATAAATGAAGAACAAGCTATGGCCTGAACAGACCTTGACATCTCTCCAGAGAGCAAAGTCACTTTGGAGTGGTCATCGCAAATACAGACTTCTCCCGGATTCCTGTGGTCACTCCTTTAAATATGACAAAATCAGAGACTAAATGTGATGCTTCCCTTCACCAGCATGGGGTGGAGAAGGGGAAGAGCAGGCTGAATTTAGAACTAAAGAAACCTCTCTGCCTCAAGAGAAACTGAAGAAAAAATTGAAACCAGGGTAAGCAAAGATATCTATATCAGGAGGCCATGTACTCTGACACAGTTATCACTTCAAAGCTTTTATCTGCACAAGGCAACCTTCCTTCTTCATACTTTTCTTATTCTAACCTGCTCATGATTTGTCTCCATCCCCATGCCCCAGAATCCACAAGCCCTTATCTTTTTCTTCACCACATCATGCTATATATGGTCTCCTGGTCCTTTGGAGTGTAACGTATTTGTGAGACTACTGTGCATATGTATGGAAATAAAATGTTATCCTATTAGGCCTTACACAGTGGCTCACACCTGGAATTCCAGCACTTTTGGGAGGCTGACTTGGAAAGATCCCATTAGTTGAGGAGTTCCAGACTACAGTAAGCTAAAACTGCACCACTTTACTTCAGCCTAATTGACAGAGTGAGACCATGTGTTTTAAACCATAGTTACTCCTATTAATGTATCTTATAGCAACTTAATTTGGAGCCCATCCTAAAAAACCTAAAAGTATATAAGAAAGTTTTTCTCCCCACTCTTACAATACCATTATTTACTCTGTTTAAAAAAAAAACAGTTTAGAGATGGGGGTCTTTCTCTGTGTAGCCCAAGCTGGAGTGCAGTGGTATGATCATAGCTCACTGCAACTTCAAACTCCTGGGATTAACTGATCCTCCCACCTCAGATTTCTGAGTAGCTGGGACTACAGGCATGCACCACTACACCTGGAAACTTTGTTTTTTATATTTTTTAAAATACAAAATTTAATATTTTTTGTCTGGTCTAAAGAATCCATTTTTTTTAATCCTCGAGATTAGAAATTATTCCTGTATTTCCTACCAATAATTTTACATTATTGTTTATAAACTGTATGTCCTTAATGGATATACTATTGATATGTATGTGGTTTGAGATGGTATCTAATGAAATATTTTCTTCTTTTAAGTAGATAATTAGGCTCAATTTATCAAATAAAATTTAAGCTTAATTATGAAAGAGTACTTACATTTCTTACCAATTTGACATAACACATGCCTCTATCTAATTAGCTAACTATCTATCTATCTATAGTGTGTGTGAAATGAACACATAAAAAGATAGGCAAGAAGGAGAGATCTACCTTAAATGTATACACACATATAGACTAACATGCCAAAGTTCTATACAATTATGAGTTCACCTAATGACTCTCAATTCTATTTCTGTAGTTAACTTATATTCTTCTGTACCAATTACACACTTCCATAATTATTATAGCTTCAAAATAAGTTGTGCTATCACACAACACAAATACTATCATCTTGTGCTTCTTTTATAGCCATATTCTCTTTTATGCCTCTAACTCTCCTTGTGGTGTGTAGAATCAACTCACTTTATTTCATTAAAAACTACTGTCAGAGTCAGGCTCAGTGTCACATGCCTGTAATCCCAGTTGTTTGGGAGGCCAAGGCAGGAAGATTGCTTGAACCCAGTTACTCAAGACCAACCTGGACAAAATAGTGAGTCTTCATTTCTATAAAAAAGTAAAAGAAAAGAAAATAACTACTTTGGGAATTTGATTGCTTAAATGTGTGATTGAGCTCAGAAAAAATACTCCCCAAAATAGGACTTAACAGTAACCTCAGAAATAACTATTTTCTCTGACCTTTTTGTCATCTACTCTCTCAGTTCCATCCTCTCCCAAAACTAGTTATATAAACTAGAACCCCTTTTTACTGAGGTTGTCATACAAATCGGAACCCTGGTTTCCCAAAGACAGTCATAAAATCCAAAAATATTTGTAAAAACTGGCCGTAAAGAAATTATCTGACCTACTTTGATTCACTGTAAGTCATAAGACCCCCATTCCAGAGAGGACCCTGCCCCATACCTAGAAGGAAGGAATTCATACTCAGAGAGGCCAAAAAGAACCTGGATAGAAAAGCCTTGTTGATTTCCCTACTCAGTCTATTAACTTTAGATTATATCCTTTGTGTCCAATCATATATATCCATCAACCAGACTGAAGTGCAGTGGCATGATCCTGGTTTACTAACTCCACTTCCTGAGCCCAAGTGATCCTCTCACTTCATGTTCCCCAGTAGCTAGGATGTAGTATGCCCGACTCGTCTCGAAGTCCTGGTCTCAAGTAATCCTTTCGCCAGGGCTTCCCAAACTGCTGGTATTATAGGCATTGGACACCATTGCTGGCCTTTGTCTAATTATATTTTTACATGGCTGTTCATGCTTTCAATTTATAATCTTTGGGCCTATATTTGGAAAAAGTCAAATTAAACATTGACCATTTGTCCAATAATCTTCTAAAACCACTTCTTGATTCTGTTTAAAAACTATTCTAAGCCGGACTTGGTGGCTCAGCCTGTAATCCTGTGCCTTTGGGAGGCAGAGGTGAGTGGATTGCCTGAGCCTGCGGGTTCGAGACCCACCTGGGCAGCGAGACCTCACCTCTACAATAAATAAAAAAATCAGCCGGTCATGGTAGTGCATGCCTGTAATTCCGGCTACCTGGAAGGCTGAGGCGGAAGAATCGCCGGAGCCCAGCAGGTCGAGGCTGCGGTGGCCGGGAGCGGCCACTGCTCTCCAGTCTGGGTGACAGAGTGAAACTCCAACTCAAAAAAAAAAAACTATTCTAAATTTCACATTTTGGGTTTCTGAGAGGAGTGAAGGCACCTGAGTATGTCCCCTCGACAGGAGGAGGGACCCACTATACAATTTGGTGGGTGGGCGGCAGTTTTCTCATGCCCAGGGATCTGATGCCTTGACCCTTCACCCTATACTCTGGGAGAAGATTGCCAGGGTGACGTATGTTGGGTGGAAGTGTTGGGGCAGGTCAGAGAAGGAAGAAAGAACATTTGCTGGGATTCCTCAGGGCTTCTGGAACAGGAAATGTCTGGGCTAGTAGGTGTGTTTGGAGCAGGATGGGGAAGGCCAGTGGAGGGAGGAAAAGTCAAGGAGTAGGGGTAGAGGAAAGATAAAGTGCAAATGTCATAAGGCTGCTGTCATGGGCTCCCATAGAATAGGAGTCTGAGTGATGGAGTATAATCACTTCCTGGGCAAGGTGGAGTTCTTAGTTCTTCCCTGATACTTCTGCTTTTCCTGGGCCTCTTTCTTGGAGTTGACAGCACCCAGGCAAGTTTAACGATGGGCCATGCTTCTCCTGGGCAGTTCTTGTACAAATCACCTGCCCCTTGCTCAGACAAGGGAAGACACTAAAGGTCTAGCATTATTCATGACTCCTTGCCTCTCTAATGACTGATTCCCATCCCCTCCTACCCTCAAAATACAAACCTACAAGCCCCCTTTCCCAAAAGCAAATAATTTGGTGGACCATTTTTTCGGAGGGGGAAAGACAAGGAATAAATGACTACAACATACTCTGAAGGCACAACTTCTCTTATTTTATCATTTGAGGAAAACCAGAAGTTTATAATAATAATAAGTATTTACAGAAATCATCCAAAGAAGCGTATCTGCAAAAGAAACCTTAGGGAGTAAAGGCACCAAAAGTTGGCAGCTGAGGCTGCAGGGTGAACCTGTCCACTGGGCCAAGGATCTGCTGACTGAAAGCTTAGGAACTTGAGAGGTAGATACTGGTAGTAGGAGAAGAGCCACACTAGGGAGGGTCTCCCCCTTGGGAGACACCAGGCTCTATTCATCTATCCCAGGAGCCAATGGTAGACAAGGCAAGGAAAACTGCAGGGGCAGCAAGAAACTCTGAGACAGGAGCAGTGGCTATGTCTGCTTCTTCTGGTTCTTCCTGTGCTTTGGGTCCAGGACTAATGGACCCCCATTAAGGGCACACATTTCCCTGGACCTGGCTGGTTGTTTTTGGTATATGGAGAGTTGAAATGCACATGATGAGTTTGATTGGAGGGTCAGGGTTCCCAAAGACCTCTTGAAATGAAAGTGAGACAATTTTGTAGAAGACAGACAGCTCTAAATATCTGACTTTACATCTCAAATGTACTGGTAGTACTGTACCAGTGACTGAAAACCAGGTTTGGGGAAAGGAGTATGTGTGTATGTGGGAGGATTTGTGTGTAGCAGTTATGGGGTGATGTTCGGGATGATGGAGAGTGAGAGGAAAGCTGAAAGGAGAAAGCATGAGGCTGGACAGGAAAAATGGCCCATCCTAAACAAGAAAAGATAGGTGTACATTCTTGGTAGGGACCATAAAAGCAATCATTGTACTGTTTCCTTCTACTGAGGAAAATTGTGCCCTACCAATTACCTACATTCAATTAGTATTCTAAAAGTCAAGGAGAATGAAATTTAGAATTATAGAAGAATTAAACAGGATGACCCCTTAAACTATTAGCCCACACAGTCCTGTAATCTTATTTCATATTTCTACTCCCTCATATTTTCTTGACTCACTCCAATTCTCCTAATGAATAGCCCAATCTTTCTTATTGGAAACTTAATGTCACATTACTCAGTGCTTCCCATGTATGATAAGAGTTATACTATATCTGGGTATCTACCCAGTTACCTGTGTAAAATCCTCTAAGATGGTTCATGGAAAAGGAAACATCAATGACTCAAGGAAATGAAAAGATGCTCAGAGCTTCAAAATTGCAAATAGCCACAGTACAATACAATGTTGCTTCTATCAGATGAGTCAAGTTCAAAGACGACTGCAGTCACCTACTGTGGTGGAGCCTACCAGCACAACCTACTGGGAGATGTATGAATCGATGCAACTTCCATAAAGTTAATAGGGAGTCTTAAGGGTGTATATTCCTTGGGACAGCAAGCTCACTCCTCCAGGGAGAGACTGAAGAGCTAAATGAGTAATGGTCCTGAGAAGCGGCTCAGGATACCAGACCACAGCCTCAGTGACAATGAGCCCAGGAGGTCGAGATTTGTCAGCAATGCCAGCTTCCATGGTTCTGTCCCCAGTGTCCAAGTCAGGACCAAGCAGAGAAGGACAGACATGCTCTCGAAATCAATTACCCTCACAGTCCTGCTTCTGCTTGGCCTCAGCAAGCATCCCCTTGTCAGCAGCCTCCAATGAGAAAATACCCCAAACTGTCTCTTGTTTACCTTATGAAGGTAGGAGGCAATAATAATACACCCAAGAGGATATGTGCATCTAAACATAGAAAAGTCTCATTAAAAAGTATGGCATTATAGTCTTATGAGACCTCCATCAAATATTCAGTTCATCATTGATGAAAAGTTATGCAGCACATGGCTGTAGTCAGTGCAACACATAAGAAACTCCAGCATGTGCACAAAAATATTTCATAAGATTCAACATCCATGGGGGGCATTCTGGGGCACGTAGTCCCAGCTACTAGGGAGGTTGAGGCTGGAGGTCCCTTGAAGCCAGGACTTGGAGGCTGCAATGACCACACCTGAGAATAGCCCCATAACACTCCAGTCTGGGCAAGGTAGTGAGACCTCTCCCTCTCTAAAGCATCAAACTGACACAAACATTCAACACACTTTCTTGGTTGAAAAAGCAAAAACAAACAAATAAAAACTGCACAAACTAGGAACTGAAGAGAACTTTTTTTTTATATTAATCAATATTTTTTATTATGGTTTTGTGGGGTACAGTTAAGTGTTAGGTGTATAATTACGTTTCATTCAGGCACCCTGTTGATAAGAGGTGTTTTCCCATCCCCAGACAGATATTTGCTACTGTTAATCCCATCCCCCTCCCCCCCATAGTTTCCCAGAACCGTCAGTCATTTTCTTATAGTATTACATTGAATGTTCAAGGTCCATTATATGAGTGAGAAGATGTGATACTCGGATCTTTGTTTCTGTGAGCGGTCACTCAGTATTATAGACTCTAGTTCCACAACTGGGGATAAGAGTCCTTATTGCCTTTTCCCTAGTCTCCAAGTGAAAGCTTGTCATTTCCCATTCAGCCTGATGTTTGCTGAGGGTTTATAGAGGCATCATTTTTGTCCAGTAAAAAAGTTCTCAGTAATACTGAGTCTATAATACTGAGAACTTTTTACTGGATAAAAAAGATGTCTCTAGAAACCCTCAGCAAACATCAGGCTGAATGGGGAAATGACAAGCTTTCACTTGGAGACTAGGGAAAAGGCAATAAGGACTCTTATCCCCAGTTGTTCCACACCATGTTGGGGTCCTAACCAATAGGATTAGATAAGGACAATAAATGAATGACATGTATGGTTCAAATGTTTGTGTCATCTCCAAATTTACATGGAAACTTAATTCCCCAAACAGCAGTATTGAGAGGTTTGGCTAGTAAGAGATGACTGTCCTGAATGACCGAGTCCTCATGGATGGGATTAGAGACCTTATAAAGAGGGTGGAGAACTAATCCGGCTCCCTTTTCCCTCCTCCCTAGGTGAGGACACAGTTTTCAAGGCCCCATTGTGGAAGCAGAGACTAGGCCTTCATCAGACACAGAACCTGTCAGTACCATGACCATGAAGCAGTAACGTCTGTTATTTTTAAATCACCCCATCTGTCAGATTTTCTTACAGCATCAGAAAGTCACTAAGACAAGGCATAAGCTTTGTGAAAGAATGAACTCAGCATCTTCCATGGATAATATACCTGAGACTACAGGAAAGTCAAAAGAAACCACAAATAAGTTTTTAGAACTGATCATTGAATTTGGCAACGTTGCTCAAATAGGACCAATTACAAAAATCAACGATACTTTTACATATCAGCCATTAGCATAAAATGCAGCTTAAAAAGAGAAACCACTTACAATTAAATGAAAACTATGACAGTACCAATGAAATCTGAGTGTATATAACAAAAAAGTGATGAAACCTCTATGCAGAAAAGTCTAAATATCTATGGAAAATGATGGAAATTTGAAGTTTCTAAATGCATGTATTGGGCCAGGCACTGAACTTATATCTGTAATTGCAGCAGTTTGGAGGCTGGGGCAAGAGGATCTATTGAAGCCAAGGTTCAAGATCAGCCTTGGGAACAAAGCAGCATCCCATCTCTACAAAAATATAAAATTAGCCAGGTGTGAGCCTGTGTTTCCAGGTACTGGAGAGGTTGAGACAGTAGTATTTCTAGGAATATGATGTTTGTGGCTTCAGTGAGCCATGTTGGTTGCCACCAACTACACTCCAGCCTGTGCAATGGAGTGAGACCACAAATCAAATGAATGAATGAATTAATTAATTAATACATACATACATACATTCATAAATTGAAAGACCCATTATTTATAAATTGTATGTTCTCTTCAAAGTAATCTGTAGGTTTCATGCCATACTAATCAAAATTCAAAAATCTTTGTGAAATTTGATAAGTAGGTTCTAAAATATGTAGCTACATGTTGTCAGAAACAGAGGCCATTTGAGAAAAATGTGACAAGAGGGAAGCTTTGCTCTAAAGCTAAGATAGATAGATACATAGATTGATTAACACAGGCAGACTTTGGCCTAGGGAATAGATGGATAGAGCAGAGGAATTGATTTGAGGGCCAGAGCAATCTACAGATACATGGGAAAAAATGTGTTGATGTCTTCTCAGGAAGTGTTTTCAGAAAAACTACATTAAAAAATGTCACCTCATCTTTTACACACACACACTCACAATCACACACAAATCAATTTCACGTGGTATTGTAGATCTAAATGTGAAAAACACATAATAATTATAGATGATAGTAAATAGAATATCTTCATGAGTTTAAAATAGAGAAAGATTTTGAAGGTATGAGAAATACTAATGAAGAAGGAAAAGATTACGACAGTGACCTTTATTAAAATTATGAATTTTCATTCATAGAAAATTCCATAAAGGGATGGAAAGGACCTCTCACAGACTGGGCGAGTATTGGCATGTGGTAGATGTCAACGTATATCACCAAAGAGCAAATACAAGAATGTCTAATGAACTCAGAGGACTCCATTACAAAAGTAGAATTGAACTCTATAGGAAAATGATCACTGGAGGAAATGACCATTCATCTCCTCATTTTTTCAGAAATATTTAATGTCTCTGTACCAGATGTGCCTTGGAGAAAATCCAGACACAGGGATGACTGCTGCCTTCACAGACTAAGCTGCTTCACTTACACACATCTCCTCTCTAGACCTCAACTCACCCTGATCATTCTGGGTGTCAGAGTGAGACTCCAACTCAAAAAAGTAAAAAATAAATATTCCCAAAATGTTCTGAATACAGATTATACATGAAAATTTGTTTTGTTAAGAAATCTGAATTTATGATTTAATTTTATGATTGTTAAAAAGAAAAGAAGATGTAAAAATTCGCATAAAATTAAATTTGATAGCATTGTTATATTTCCTCTTATGCTTTTTAGGAAAAGAAAACAGAACAGCCAAAAATCTCAAGCAAAAAATATTTATTAGATGGAAAGATAACCTAAAATTTGATGGAAAGGTGAAGACAGATTTTTCACTGAATTAAAAATAATGATTCTCATAATCTTAATGCAAACTTGCTCCTCAAGGCTGAAACTGTCAGAAAATTGAAAAACCTGAATCAGACAAGTACTATCTTCCACAACTATCCTCTTTGGATGCTGAGCATGTAGGTTTCTGTGTTGGGTGTACATGTGCAGTTGGGATTTTAATGGGGAATGCTTCTCAGACTATCTGGGTTGCTGCACTGGGGCTGTAGAGTAAAAGGACACTTGTTCATGTCCCAGAATATACTAAAATGCAGAACAAACATGCCATGCCTACCCTGCACTGAAAATTGATACCTCTATAGGAAGCATCACCTGGGTAATTGGACGCCCCCCCGCCACCAACAACTAGGATAAACGCTATGTTGGTCATAGGTCCTTGGCCAGTCTGCTACAACTCAAGACAGATAGCTTGGAGGAATGTTCAGAGGCAGGGAACAAATGGAATGTAAATTCCTCCAGTTGCAGCTGCAACTGTTTAGAGTGGAATGGCTCCTCCATGCTCTCTTTGGTTTGGGGCAGATGGACCTTTATTTAATACCCTGGAAATTTCAGCTTGAAATCTTTTCTGAAACTTCTTCAAAAATATTCTCAGTAAAAATCCTGTTCACTCACCTTATTGGATCATCTACCTCAAAAAATTATGGTCAATAAAACCTCCTTAGGTGCCTGATAATGGTGTAAGAAATTTTATTTTCAGCATTCTTTTAAAAATGCTTATCTTTTTCAATAAAATTGTACATAAAAATCAGAACCTCCTTTTCTTTGGTTGGGATTAGAGGACTGTTGGTGAAAGGTGGGAGGTTTAAGCTGTGTGTAGTTCGGAAGGGGCCCTACCTGGGACACATAGTGCTATGGATTTTGACAGCAAGAACATCTATAGATTATCTGTATAAATAAGAGATTAGTGACCAAATGTTGTTAATAGCCAAAGTGGCTACCACCTCACAAACCTCAAAGTAAGCTTCAAGATCTGTCTTTAAGATTTGGACAGCAAGTCGGGCTTGGTGGCTCAGCCTGTAATCCCGCGCCTTTGGGAGGCTGAGGCGAGTGGATTGCCTGAGCCCGCGGGTTCGAGACCCGCCTGGGCAGCAAGACCTCATCTCTACCATAAATCAAAAAATCAGCCAGGTGTAGTAGCGCGCACCTGTAATTCCGGCTACTTGGAAGGCTGAGGCGGAAGGATCGCCGGAGCCCAACAGGCCGAGGCTGCGGTGGCCGGAAGCGGCCACTGCACTCCAGTCTGGGTGACAGAGTGAGACTCCAACTCAAAAAAAAAAAAAAAAAGATTTGGACAGCAGACTTAGACAACAGATGGGAAGGGGCAGTGTCAGACAAATATAATTAAAAGAGAAACTCTCCTTCTTGGTAGGCCTAGGACACATTCTTTCTGAGTCTATCTTAGGGGCCCTCACAAAATCTACAATTTGCTTTGCCATCTCCATGAAATATTCTTTTGTTTATTTGATGTGTTTCAACATCTTGATTTTAATTAAACCACCTAAGATTCTTCTTAAAAAAATTTTATTTTATTTTAAAGTTGTGGGGTACAATTCAGGGCTAGGTATTCAAATATTCACTATGCAGCTACCCTTGTTGATGAGGTGTGACCCCACCCTTCCCCAGGCAGATTTCAACCTCTGTCTATTACGCTTTTCCAACTCCACCCCCCCCACAGTTTCCTGCTACAATTAATCCTTTTCCTATAGTATTATGGTAGTTACTCAAGGTCCACTTATGAGTGAGAACATGTGATACTCAGTTCTCTGTTTCTGTGTAAGGTCACTCAGTATTATAGACTCTAATTCCAGGGAGATCGCTCACAGACTGGGAAAAAATATTTGCCAACTCTATTTCTGACAAAGGCCTAACATCTAGGATCTACACCAAAGATTCTTGACTGTGCTCCACCTTAAATCACAGGTTAGGCCTTCTCATTTAGCATCTCCTGGATCTAAGACAAAGTCAAAGGAAGAGGTGAAAATGGCACTAGGCAATCTCAGTCTTGGAAGAAGGGTGGGTGTGAGTCCAAGGGCAATGGTGACCCAGACATGGTGAGATCAGCTGTCTGCCTATATAGCCTGGTAGAGTTAAGTGCTAGGATTCTGGCATGGTTCCTGTGTTTAATTTTTTGCATCATTGACTTTCAGAAATTAGGTGAATTTCCTTTGGGGAGGAATGGAGCAATTGGGGAATGGAAATGTCCAGTGATCAAAGTAGCTGTCACATTGCAGGCAATCATAATTTGTCCTTAAGCTCTAACAGATGAGAAAGACAGCATGTAGGAAAATACTAGACTGGGTCCAGTGGCTCACAACTATAATTCCAGCAATTTGGAGGGCTGAGACAGGAGGAGTGCTTGAAACCAGGAGGTCAAGACCACCCTAAGCAACAAAGCTAAAGACATAAGCAAATTGGCCGGGTGATGTGGCATGCACTCATAGAACCAGCTACTTGGGAGGCAGAGGCAGAAGGATGGCCTTAGCCCAGAAATTTCAGATTGCAGTGATCTGTGATTATGCCACTGCCCTGCAGCCTAGACGACAGAATGAGACTCTGACAATGAATGAATGGATGAATGAATAAATAAATAAATAAATGAAAATTTTGTCTCCTGAAAGACCTAGCATGCTTTCTGTTGGTAATTCAATCTTAGATGCTCTGATAGCACCATCACATTGTTTTGTGGTTTTTGCCATTTCTTGTCAATGTTTCCGCCATCCCTCACCACATATAAAGTCAAGCCTACTATTCAATGTATCCTTGAATCTCAGACCAAATCCAAGTAGAAATACCTCTATCTGTGATCCCAAACTGGGAAGAGGAATACAAGTGATTCCTTATTCAGTGGTCACCAGGACAGACGAAACCAGTCACAGGAGGTTTAAGCACTGGCACTCCCAAGTACTCATCCTGTGTTTCAGATTTCTTACTTCCTTGACTTCTCACCAGT
>NW_007260601.1:58164-83627 GCF_000164805.1 Carlito syrichta
AACTTTCAAAATCATACTGCAAACTGACTCAGGAAGAGAGACACTGCCAGAAATTAGAAAACACTGGATCAGGGAGCGACTAACATAACCACTTTCTCTAGAAGCACACAGCCCCTGACAAGCATTGGAATACTGAGCAATTCCATATGTTTCTGAGGAATGTCACATAGAATATCACCACAGCCTCTATTGTGGGAAAGTAAATGCGGCATTCTTCCTAAAGAAAGAACAGTCTGGCAATATTCAGTAAAATTAAGTTTAAATATGGTCCTATTCTGCTCATTGGTACATATTCTAGAAAACTCCTCACACAGGTCCATAAGGACCATTATGGATGGTGGTGGTGACTAATGTCTATCTGAGTGTCCACTATAGGACAGAAGGGAAGTTAATTGTGTCAGAGGCTAATCAGAGGCTAGTATGCCAGATAAGTGAAAAATATTGACTAAAGCAAGACATATATCCTGATACTTTAAATGTAAATTGACCGTGGGTTCGAGACCTCATCTCTACAATAAATCAAAAAATCAGCCGGGCGTGGTAGCGCATGCCTGTAATTCCAGCTACTTGGAAGGCTGAGGCAGAAGGATCGCCGGAGCCCAGCAGGTTGAGGCTGTGGTGGCCGGAGTGGCCACTGCACTCCAGTCTGGGTGACAGAGTGAGACTCCAACTCAAAAAAAAAAATGTAAATTGAAATTATATGCAAATAACTGTTTAATTACTTACTATAAGACTAGTTGTGTCAGGACTTTCAAGAAAGAACCATTAGGAAATAGATACAGCTATAGATGTGGAATAGATAATATAGATATAGATGAGATATGAGAGGAGACATATTAGGGAAACTGGCTCATGTGACTGTAGAGGCTGAGAAATCCCAGGACAGGCAATCTACAAACTGGGGATGTGAGATGCTGGTAGTATGGCTCAGTCCAAGTGTGAAGGTCTCAGAATAAGGGAAGCTGTTGGTGAAATTCTCAGTTCAATGTCAAAGGTCTGAGAACCTGAATGCCATGGCGTAAAGGTCTAGAGAACAAAAGCTAGAAAGCCTGGAGTTCCAACATTCATAGTCAAGAGAAGAAAAGCACAGGACAACTCTAGGAGAGACAAGTTGCATTTTTGTATTGAACTCCAGCTGACTGGATGATGCCAGCCCACATTGAGAGCAGATCGTCTCCACTCAATCCAATGAATCACATGCTACTTTCCTCTGGAAACATCAAGAATCACCCAGAAATGATACTTTACCAGTTCTCTACATACTCCTCAAGTCAGTCAGGATGACACATAAAATTAACCTTCATATTAATTGACACAAAAAAATACTGTTAAAGGATGACTATTATCAAGTCAAAAGATAGCAAGTGCGGTCAAGGATGTGGAAAAAACAGAACACTTACACACTTTACACTTTACACTGTTGGTGAAATGGAAACTGATACGGTGATTAAAGAAAAACATTATGAAAATTTCTAAAAAAATAAAAATTAAAACTACTATATGATCCAACAAACCTACTCTAGGGGGTATATCTACTAGAATTGAAATCAAGATCTTGCAGAGCTATCTAAATTCCCATATTCACAGTAGCATTATTCATAATAGCCAAGATTAAAAAAAAAAAAACTAAAGTTCATGGATGAACACAGGATAAATAAAATACGATATATATAAAAAATGGAGTACCACTCAGTCTTCACAAAGTTTTACAAAGAGGAATCCTGTCATTTTCAAAAACATGGATGAACATGAAGGATGTTATGTTAGATATAAAAGGCAAATATTGCATGATTTCACTTATATATCAAATCTAGAAAAGTCAAACATTGAAAAAAAAGGAGAATGGTGGTTGCCATTGGCTGAGGGATGAGGGTAACAGTGAGATGTTAGTCAAAAGTACAAACTTTCAGTTATGTAAAAACGTTCTAGGAATCTAATGTACAGCATGGTGACTGTAGTTTAGTAATATGTTGTGTCTTGAAATCTGATAAGAGAGTAGTTTTAAGAGTTCTCACCACAAAAATGGGAGGTTAGTTGTGTGATGTGATGTTATTAAACTAGCTTGATATTGGTAATAATTTCACAGTGCATTCCATATAATCAGGTTGTACAAATTAAATATATACATGTTTTATATCAATCATACCTAAATAAAGCTGATAAAAGTCTCTTTACATCTAGATACATAATTAAATAAATACCAATACTTGGGGGAAATACACCTTTAAATAAAATACTAATGGGAGGGACAGTGGAAGCAGGGAGAGCAGACAAAGGAGAGAAACAAACAATAGTATGCATATAATTACATTTAAAAATAAGGATATTATAGAAAATGCTATTGAAATTGTGACATTAACTCAACCCATTTGCCCTTAGGTATGAAAATTGTAGCAAGATGAAATGTCCATTTGATGAACATAACCCAGACAAAAAAAGAAAAAATACAATTTTAAGTGGGCACAGGACTTTCCTTTTCTCAGTCCAACCTAATTACTCCTTCACTGATTTCCCTACCTTATATGATTTCTTGAGGGCCTAGGGTTTCTGTCCTTCTCCAGCATTTATGGTCTTGGACTATGGTCCAAACCTACTGAGTCCCATGTCTAAAGCAAGTCAGCAAGTCTCAGATACTGGAAGATAATTAGATATATTAATATAATGTGTCTAGGTTTGTCTGAAACAGAGACTCTGCCCTTAGAATGAAAACTGCCAATAATGGGGCTTTTTGTCTCACTCTACCCTCCCATTGCTTGATTCAATCAAAACCCAAGGAATTCCAATAGTTCCTTTCAGAATGATAAGATTTCCATCATAATCCTATCAGCAACTGAAGCAATTTACAAAGAAAACAAGTGTAAACCCCACATAATTAGATTTTGTATCTCACTTTCTATACAAGACAGAATGGTATAAAAGTGCAGTCAACAATGGGCTGAGTCATCCACCCTTTCCCTAGATTAGCTAGTTGGCAAGGCCTGATAAAGTTAGGAGGCTGAAACTATGGAATTCTGTCTGTCAACCTTGGAAGAGTGGTTGTGGAGGCAGATATGTCCAGAGACCTACATGCCACGAGGTCTGAATCAAGAGCAGACCTGGGCACTCCATAACTTTGGTGGGAGGAGCCACCACTCCTGCCAACTCAGCTCTGTGGGGATGTGGACTCAGGCGCTTTCAGGATGCTGAGCTGGAACTGTTCTTAGAAGTTGAGAGGAGTTAAAAAACACTGCTGAGATTCAATGTCCAGAAGCCAATGGATGAAACCATGAAGGAAATCCAGTCACCTCAACAAGAGGTAGACACTACCACAGGAGAGGTCCTATGGGTTGAAACCAGCCAGGAGGTGCCACCACTTGGGTAGGTGGACAGACAGACACCTAGAGCACCTCCCTGAGCCCAGGATGCCTCCAGAAACTGATAAAACCAAGTTTTCAATATGAAGGTACCAGCAAGGGACTGGAATCCCAGATTTGCTCCTGGCCCACAGCACCACCATCTTCAACCAATGCCCTGGAAGGAGTCTGAGACAGCCAACTGGGGGTCTTCATACTGTCTCTCTGGCCTTTTGTGTTGAAACGATGACCTGCATGCACAAAAGCCTCTCTGCTGTGATCATTTCTTGTTTTGTTTTATTGAATTACGAGAAATATATTCAATTAGAAAGACTCTTTCCATGTACTGAATAATATGCTAAATAAATCTTCTTTGAAACCTACTTAAAATTGTTATGGTACTTCTGTTGAAATTGTACACTAGGATTAAAACATTTTCCTTATTCTACACTTGTGAAATTGAATAATTGACTTTAGTTGGGTAAATCAAGATTAGATGTTTTATAGTTGGGCTTGAAGCAGAAAGAGAGCATAGACCTAGCTCAGGCTTTTATTTATTTACTTTTTTGACCCTGGTGTGCAGTGAGATGATCATTGTTCACTACTGCCTCAATTCGTGGACACAAACAACCCTCCCACCTCTGCCTTCCAAAATGCTGGTAAGCATCCATGCCTCGTCTCAAGTTCTGACTGGACACCACGGCTCACACTTGTAATATCAGTACTTCGGAAGGCTGAGATGAGAGATTCCTTGATTCTTGGCATTCAAGACTGGCCTGAGCAACACAGCAAGACCCTGCTTTTATAAGTAAAAATGTTAAGCCGGGCATGGTGGCTCAAGCCTCTAATCCCAGTTCTTTGGGTGGTCAAGGCAGGAGGATTGCTTAAACCCAGGAGTTTGAATGAAGTTTGAATGTAGTTAATTACTGGGGTTTGATTTTCCTCAGTAGAAGGAAACAGAACAATTAATGCTGTTTTGGTTCCTACCAAGAATGTGAAGTTAACCTTTTCTTGTTAAGGATTGGGCCACTTTCCCTGTCCAGCCTCAAACTTTCTTCCAAATCTCCTTTCAGTTTCATCACAGTCTTTATCATCCCAAACATGGCCTCATAATTGACATACACAAAAGTTCTTTCACATGTACACTTACCTCTTTCCCCAAATAGTATCATTTAGGGCATTTTGCATTCTAGAATCAAGTATTTAGAGTTGGCTATCATCCACAAGAGCTTCTCACTTTCTTGTCAGGAGTTCTTTGGGGTTTTCCATCTGTAATCCAATCTCTTCACTAGGAGGTCAACTTCCTTCATGATGGGACAAAGTGGTCTTGACACATGGGGAGAGTCCTCCTATGCAGCAATTAACTTCCAGGCTTCAGGTCACTACCCAGATCTCCTCCCTCAGCATAGGACCACCTACTCAAGCAGAAGAGGAGAAAAACCAACAGTCTGTGATTTTGTGGATGCCATTCTCTTTGCCACCTAAGCTGTAGGTGAAAGATGTGATGTACTTCCAAGCCACAGTGAGGGAGACCTATGGTTCCACAGAGTCAGCAGCAGGGACCCAAAGACCATCTGGCGGGAATGTTCTGTTTCAGTGCGGAGCCTCTTTGCTCTGAACCCCAGTGCCAGGGAGCAACATTCCTGTCGCTGCCAGAGTGAGGGCACCTTGCATGCCATCATGGTGCTGGCTGCTGAGTTCTGCATGAAGACTCAATGCCTGAGACCCAGGGGGAGCCACAGGCGCTTATAGTATTGGCCTACACAGTCACCTCCAAGGAGCCCAGTTAACGTGCTGCCCCTCAGCAGCCCTGGCTCTTTGTGCCCTAGTTCTCAGGCAGATGACTAGAGCCTCACAATTCTGATGTCAGTGACCCTCTCCAGAGTTCTCTTGCTGCGGGGCCCTGGCACTCACTGTCCTGCATCCTCAAGCTTTCTGGAGGCAGAGGTGACTTGTAGTGGCTGGGAACCCCACAGCTTGGCTGTACCTTCTGCCCCTGGCTCTGAGAAGTGGTGAAATCTGGACTTAATCCTCCAGTCATGATCCTCTGCCCACGGCGTTCGCTCCCATGATGCCTCCTCCTTTGCACAAGTTACACCCCTGAGGCTGTAGCCACGGTGTGTCTGGGTAAATTGTGCTCTGAGCTACCCGAAAAAATACTGTGGTTCACCAAAGCGAAATTCTTCCACAGATGTTTCTGGTCTGACTGATGGATGCACAAATCCTGGGTGGGTGATGGGGGAATGAGGGGATTAGTGGGAATCCTGAGGGGGTACAAGGACCCAGACTGAGATTGGCCACTTGGAAGCATCTTCATCTGAGAGCACAGAGGAAGTTGGCATCACCTGTGCAGAGGGGCTCCCTGTGATCTGTGTGGACCGTGGTCCAACTCACCTACCGACAGAGTCACCATGACATCCCACAAAGGAACAGCAATCCTGAGTTCACCACTGGGCCCTGAAAACACTCCTGCTGGCTCCCCCTGACCCTTAATCTCCTTGAGTCCAGCTCAGGATCCTGGGGCATACTTCACCTTCCCATTTCTCTTCCTCTCCCTCAATTTTCTAGTAATCTAACACCAATTCCTACTCATTTATTTCCAGACACACCCACTCGCCCACAACTTCTGCCCCCCTGGGGTCCTGACCCTTTAGGCAAACCCATCATATGCATTTCCAGTCTCACATACCAAAAACAGCAACCCTGACCTGGGAAGAGTGTGCCCTTTAGAGGGTGTGGGGGTAATGGAGGAAGGGGAGAGAGGAGTTAGTCCTGAACTCAAAGCACAGAAAGAAACAGAAAAGGCAGATTGGTTACTGACCCCTGCCTCAAAGCCTGGTGCTTTCTCTGTAGTCTCCAATGCCTTGTTCATCATTTGCTCCTGAAACAGATGACTGGAAGAATCTCATTAGTAGTGAGAAAAGCAGAGCAAAAGGGAAGAACTAAGAATTGATGGCATAGAATCACACAAAATGGGATAGGAGTCTGTGAAAAACACTGGAAATGGTGGCACGACCTCAACTGCTTAGCTCATCAGGTATGGAGAGCACAGTAAAGTTGACACACAGCACCTCATGTCTACACAATGAGAAAAACTACAATTGTAAGGAAGCTCTGGGCCCTCCTTTCCCATCCCAACTTGCTAAGTGCTCCTTAACTCATTTGCCTAGCTGATACTGAAGCTTGAGGACCTGGCATCTCAATCCAGCTTCAGTGTGAACCTACTTAGAGATCTGGCTTTAGGATGCAGGTAGAGTCTGACTTCTGAACGTTGGCAATGCCTCTGTCAGAGAGTAAGAGAAGAGACATGAATGGTGAAATATTTCTGGGCATGAATATCCTGAGGATACTTTTCCTAAGTGAATGTAAACTGCCAGGGATGGGGACCCTAGCCCCAGGGAACTTCTCCCTTCCTCTCTCTGCAGCCTGAGAACTGTGGTTTCTCATCATCACTTTCACCAGTGAGGCCAGGCGAATCCGCCACAATCCACTCCTGCGAGTTCAGTGTCATGAGTCAGAGCTTTCTTGGTCGATGCCCCGCTGCGTGTTTCGTTCTGACCAGTGCTGGCCGCAGCAACTCTAGGTGCTCCATGGAGGCATTTTCGCCTGTCTTAGGTGCTAGGGGCCAGCCTTCTTTTGTAAGAAGTTTCCACAAGAGCCGACCTGGAGGTTTCCTGGTGGTAGAACCTCTGGTTGCGCAAAGCCAGATGTTGCTGTGGCGGCGCCTCCCTTTTTGCACAGTTGCGTGTTTCCTGTCGCATCCTCACATGTGTCGTCAAATGGAGGCATCTCATGGCACCGCCACTCTCTGGGTCACACTCGTCATGACCGCGTACTCCTTGCATGGAGTCGCTGGTTCTCCTGGGCACTGTCGCCAAGAGGCCGACCTTCAGGTTTTCTGGTTGTGTCCCCACTGGTTACGCTGCATTATTTCCAGACACTTTGTGCAGTCACCTTCTCTGCAGTGGGACCGCCGGTGCCAGCGTCATGGTCGCAGTGCCCCGCACTCCAGTTAGAGCGTCTCCAGCAGCGCAGAGCACGGGTCTCTGTTCTTAGCGCCCAACACGCTGGCTATTTGCGGCCCCCTGTGTGATCCGGGACCTCCTTGGGTGTGGCTTCATGGTGATCAATCACTCAGAGAAGCTGCATCCCCTCATAATCCCCTATTCCTTCATCTGGCACTATTCTATCACAAGAGATATTTAAACTGGGCCAGTTCATTCCTGCAAGTCTGGGGCTTCTGGGTGGAAGCACCGCTCCTTCCTCAGAGTCCTTAGTCTTTCTGGGTTAACTACGTGGATCGTGTCCAAGGAGTATTTGGTGGGCAACACCTGCACGATATGCCAGGGCACGCTAAGTCCCAGTTGCCAGGACCACGCTCCTGGTCAGTAAGCTAGTCAGTAGTTAAGAGCCCTGGCTGATGGCATTTCGGTGGCAACATGCTCACTTCTCAGGCACAGATGACTTCTGGATCTCTGAATCGCTCTTGATCCCTGCATTTTGCAAGGTCAGTTCTCTGTAAGGTTTATTTAGTGTCAGTTTTATTTCTCGCTATTTTTCTGTTGGAATTACTATTTGTTCTGGTTCTCTCTGAAATGCTATCGTGTTCCACTCGCCTACCAATTTTCTTGCATGTGTGGCCTTGAGTTTTCAGATCCCTGGCTTGCCTCTGCCCACGGGCTCTGGGGAGCACAAATTCTCAGGTTGAGGCTTTGGTCAATCTGCAAAAAAGCTGGTGCCCTCCTGGTGGGAGGCTTGAGCAATGGAGCAGCACTTCCGGGCTGTGCCCCAGCAGATTTGGGATTGCCTATAGGCGGTGCCAGGACCCCCTTCAGCCCATCCTGAGCGAGTTCCAGGAGAGAGTTCACTGACCAACTGGGATGGGAAACTCTCTCCAAGCTCCATGGCGGCTGCGAGTCGTCTACCTTCAACACGGACTCTGCCCAGAACACAGAGCGCCTTGTGGCCAAGTGTCGATCAGCTCACCAGGGTTGTATAACCTGAGATGGACGCGGAGAAACTGGACAGATCAACCCCAGCAGCTCCCTTTGACCAGTCTTCCCTACCTCCACAACAGGTGGCAGGATAGGAGACCTCAAACCACAAGTGCCTTTCTGAGTGCCGCCAATCTCCTTATCAATAAAAACAAAGTCACTCTAAATGGATTTGGTTTTTCAAATGTATATCTTAATTTTGTCATATTAGTTTTCAAATTGTTAGTTTTTCTACCCATTTGCTTCCTGTGTTTGTGTTTTGGTACATATATGGTGCTTTTATATATAATTTTATTTCACATAATTTGTATTTTATGAAGTTTTTAAAATTTAAATTTAGCTAACCTTATTTTCATGTTTATATCTGCTTTTGTTTTTTGTTTTGTTTTGTTTGCTTGTTTTTTGAGTCAGAGTCTCACCCCATCACCCAGACTGGAGTGCAGTGGCACGCTCACAGCCAACCCATCGTCAACCTGCTGGGCTCAGGCTATCCTTCTGCCTTAGCCTTTCAAGTAGCCCAAACTACAGGCACAAGCTACCATACCTGGATAATTTTTTTAAAAAAATTTTGAGACGAGGTCTTTCCAAGTTACCAAGTTTGTGCAGAATCCGTGGGCTCAGGCAATCTTCTAACCTCCGCCTCTGAAAGTGCTGGGATTACAAGCTTGAACCACTGCACCTGGCCATGCCATTGATTTTTATGTATAGCGTTTCATTGTGTTTTAAATTCAGGAATTTTAAGTGTAGTCTTAAGACTGTCCAGTTTTCAAGTCTTTGTGTTTCTTATGGAAGAATTGTATGAATACCTATGTCAATACAACTGCATAGATTGCCTGTTCCTGAGACTTCTTGCTGATGGGCAACATGGCTACCAGTCCTTCCCACCCCCGACCCCCATCTTTGAATGCAGAGTGTAGCACCGTTTATAAGAGTCCCACCACTTACTTCATCATGCCCAGCAGAATTTAGCAAGTTTGGTAAGTCCTGGTTAGCCTTGCCTGCCTTGTCAGAATTTGTAAACCTCCTACATGCTAGAATACAGCCTTGATTGTGATCTGTCTGCCATAGCAACATAATGTAAGCAGAACACATATTGATTTATTCCTGTTGACACTTCTCATTCCTGTTTTTAAGATTTCTTATTCTGAGAAAGTTTCAGTTCAGATATTTCTTAGAGTAACTAGTCGAGTTCAGTCACACATTCAATTCTAAGTGCACCAGTGGATGCACTTTCTTAGTTCTTGCAAGTCAGGATTTAATTGAGAACAATACCAGGAAGCCATGCCTGCTGTGTTTTAGTTTCAGTAACTTAGGGTTCCATAATAACCAATCTTGCTTTAGTTATACTTGTGTGTTGTAAAGAGCCAGTTTTTTCCCAAGGTCTGCAAGTGTTTGAGAGCGTTTTGAGGGAGGTACACTGGGTTGGCATTTTCTGTGTCACAGTTTCAGTTGAGCCCAGCTCGCAGTTTCTTGGAGATGGCGTCCAGCTGGGTGTTCCTGGCTGGCAGCCCTGCTACATTCTCCAAATGGGCAGTGGGTTGCCTGCATTAGTTACCTACACCTGTGAACTTAATCTTAGAAGTCAGGGAATGAGATTTTGGATGATGCAGGTCCCATTTCATCCATTCCTGAGATGCCTTGTTGCAGGATGCCCACTGAGGCATAGCAGGACTGGGTTGGGCAGACAACTGTAAATGCAGGACTGTGCGGATTCACAGTGTGTGCAGTTTCTGCTTCTTTGTTTGTTTTGCATTTTAAATTTTCTTTCAGTGCGTTTTACTCTGGAGCCATGTGTTCTTGAGTTGTTTTCTATTTGCATTTTAGAAATTTGATCCCATATTTGATGTCTTTAATGCTATGAATGTCTTTGACTGATTTTTAGTGTCACCACTCAGCTTCATGCCCCTGACATGTATTCACCCAAGAGCCTGGGAGCCGAGCTGGGTCTCAGCCCCACTGCAGCTGTGTCCCCAGGTGCTCGCTGGTGGCCTTGCTCCTGCCTGACTTAGCGGTCCTTGGTGGAAGCACGTTCTCAGCACCCAGCACAGCGTTTTTCAGTGGTGGGCCAGTAAGCACAGCCCCTTCTCTTTCCCAACAGGGTTATTTTCCTGCCAACCAAAACCATGGCAAGCACCAAACCAGGAACTCTTTTTAAACTTTCACTAGTAGTCCTGAGGCATCATTTTTCTTTCTGTGTATTTTCACTGAACTGGCATTATTTTGGCGGCAGCACTATACATTCCTCCAAGCCTGGTAGTTTCCTGAGTTGACAGTTCTGGGTGACAAAGCTTTGAAGCAAAAAGAGTTTGCTGTTAAAAGCACAGGTGGGTCTCACACTGGGTGCTCGCTAGGCCCCAGTGCTGCTTGGTCTTCAGAACAGCATGTCTGCACTCCAGTCTGGGTGACAGAGTGAAACTCCAACTCAAAAAAAAAAAAAAAAAATTTGGAGATAAGAAGAGCTAATGAAAAGGAATAAAGTTTACACAACTTATGAAGCAGCATCAAAAGAGCAGATGTTCAAGTCATAGTAATCATGAGGAGAAAAATAAAAGGGTAGAAAACTGATTTTTTAAAATAGTAAGATAAAATTTTCCTAAGCCTGGAGAAAGGTGTGCATATACAGGTACAGAAAAGACACAGGTTTCCATAAAGCTTCAACCCAAACAAGACTACTCCGTGACATATTAAAATAAAACTGTCAAATATCAAGCACCAGTGAAGATTCAGAAAACAACAAGAGAAAACAACCAATAACGTACAAGGGAATTCCAATAGGCCTAGAGAGACTTCTCAGCAGAAATTTACTGGTCAGGACAAAGTGGGATGATATATTCAAAGTGATAAATGGGGTAAAAAACCCCTTCCAAATAAAAATACTGTATGAAGCAAAGATGTTCTTTAAAAAGAAAGAAAAATAAAGACTTTTCTAGACAAACCAAACCTAAGTAAGTTCATGCCACCAGACTTGTCATGCGAGAAATGCTAAAGCGAATTCTTCCAGATAAAAGAAGACGATACTAATGAGTAAAATGAAAATATCTAGAAGTACAAAATTCACTGGTAAAAGTAACTACACAGTCAAACCCAGAATATTCTAGTACTGTAATGGTAGTCTATAAATCACTTTTACATTTAGTATGAAGATAAAAGATAAAACTATTAAAGATAATGATAGTTGAAATAATTGGGTAAGGGATATGCAATAGAAAAATCTATAAATAACCAAAACCATTTATATCTAAAAAAGTGGATCTCATAGAAGTGAAGAATAGATTAGTGGTTTCCAGGAGTTGGGGTGGTGAGAGTAGGGGAGGACAATGATCAAAGGCTACAACATTTTAGCTACATAAAAGAGTAAGAGCAAGAAATGTATTCTACAACATTTTGACTACAGTTAATGAGGTATTGTGGTCATCAAAACTGCTAAAAGAGTAACATTTAAGGTGTTGTCGCCAGTAACATAACTATGTAAAGAAATATGTGTGCTCATTAGCTAGATTTAGTCACTTCATCTCATGTGTATATAATATATATAAATAATTATATATAAAATTTAGATTGTACACTATAATACATAACATTTTTTATCTGCCATTCAAAAACATTTAATAGAAAAATTGAGAGAAAAATAAACTGCTAAGGAGCATTGATGCTGTCACTGAGACCCATTGAGCTTGAACAAATTTGCTGCAAATTTGAACAAATTTACTGCAGCCTCGACCTGCTGGGCTCCAGCGATCCTTCCACCTCACCCTTCCAGGCAGCTGGAACTACAGGCACGCGCTACCATGCCCAGCCAATATTTTTTATTTATTGTAGAGATGAGGTCTCACCTGCCCAGGCGGGTCTCCAACCCATGGGCTCAGGCAATCCACTCACCTCAGTCTCCCAAAGCCATGGGATTACAGACTGAGCCACCGAGCCTGACTTTCAAATATTTTCAAGTTTACAGAATTTTGTTTCTTTTGATCAGTTCTGCTGTTGGTGGTATTGATTATATATATATATATTTTTCAGTTTTAAGGTATCTTCTTGCTTTTAATTTCAATTCTTTATTAAATTTTTTGTTCCAGTCACTTATTGTTTACCTCATTTCATTGAATTATTTCTCTTTATTTTTATGGCATTTGATTAGCTTCCTTGAAATTCTTTGTGAGACAGATCATATACCTCCATTCTTTAGAGTTTGTCACTTGACTTTATTTTGTCCTTTGATGATGTCATATTTCCTTGTTTTTGTTTTTTGTTGTCATACATCAGTGTCTACGCATTAAAACATGCGGGTTCATATTCTTGTGTTACAGACTGCCTTTAAATTCATGATTCAGCCTGTTCAGTTATTCTAGGAAGGCTGCCTGACATCCTTAAGCCTTAGGCTGCTGTGCTTGGCATGGCACTGGCACATACCAGAAACTCAAGGTCACTGAAGCTTACCTAGTTTTGAGGGCTGCTCAGAGTCCAGGGTTGTTGAGGTAGGTCCAGTGGTGGTGTGAGCCAAAGATAGAAACTGCCACACAAGCCTGAAGCCTGAAACTGTCTGGTCACACTTGGCACTGTAGAATGATTTCAATTTTTTTTTCTCTTGGGTTATTAGTTGAGAGGGAGGAAATAGTAGCTCTTCAGTAGAGACGTGGAAACTCCTTTCTAGTGTGATTCAAATTATCACCACTAAGCAGTGAGATATATTATACTTTAAAATGTGATGCCATGAACTTACACAACACTAACTTTGTAGCATTCCAGCTGGTGATGCATAATCTGAATCCAATCTTAAGGGTATATTAGAAAAACCCAAATTGAGGACTATTCAATGAAATACTTGGTCAATTTTCTTCAAAATGTTAAGGTCACCAAATAATGAGAAACTGTCCATATTAACCAATAAATATATATGACAACTAAATGTAACACTTGACTCTGGACATAAACAGGAATTGGAAGATTCTAAATGCTATGAAGGGCATTACTAGAAAGACTGGTGAAATTGGAGTATGGAATTTACATTACATAAGTATTTTGGTAAGATTAAATTTCCTAAATTTGGTACCTGTACTGTTCTTGTGTAAGAAAATATTCCTGACAGGCATGGTGGCTCAAGTCTGTAATCCCAGCAACTTTGTGAGATGGAAGCGAGAGGATTGCCTGAGCGCAAGGGTTTGAGACCAGCCTGAGCAATATGGCAAGACCTCGTCTCTGCAATAAATCAAAAAATTAGCCGGGAGTGGAAGGCTGAGGCAGAAGGATCACTGAGCCCAGCAGGTCAAGCCTAGAGTGACCGTGAGTGTGCCTCTGCACTTCAGCCTTGATGAGAGAGTGAGACTCTGACTCAAACAAAGAAAAAAGAAAAAAAAATCCCTGCTGTTAGAAAATACACACTAAATATTAAGATATACTGGCAATAAGTTGTACAGTCTATTCTCAAATCCTTTAGAGAGAGAAAGGGAGTCAAATGTGTGGTGTATTATTAAATTTGGGGAATATGAATAAAAGGTATGCTGCATTTCTGTAGCTTATTCTTGCATTTTTTGTGAGTTTTTAACTATTTTCAAATAAAACAAAAAATGTAGCACAAGCACTGCATGTGTTCATTACCTTCAACTTTCACCTTCCAGTGAATTCTGTGCAATGAACCTTTCCTTCCCACAATTTCATTTTCCTATTCCCACAATCCTAAACCTCTCAACAGCATTTTATTTAGGAAACATGTTTATACAACTTACATGATGTCCTATTCTCCTCGTTTTTCTTTTGTTTGGCAGAAGCTTAATGTTATTTTTGGTCTGCTGCTGCAACATTTTTCTATGTCCAAATCCAAAAACACCTTATGATAAACTATTTTGCCTTACTGAATATTTTGGAGTGATTTATTCTTGTCAGTGGAACATATATTAATCCATGTCACTTCATAAAACAGATACACACTCTACAGGAGTAGTTGAGAAGAACTTAATTTTAAAAAGTGACTTACTATTTACAATAGGTACATATGGGCAGATTAAAGAAAACCAACAAAGGGTTGGAAGCACTCCAGAGCTGGCACCAAAAGACACATTACCACCTATAAGTCAAGCAGTGACAAGAAAATGAGTGCTGTGTTAGTGAAATCAAGAAAGTGCTGGAAGAAATGGCCACACCACAGAATATTTGACTTTAGATAAAGTTATTTACAACCCTGAGAGCCAACTGGGAAAAAGCAAGGGAATGAATCTTCCATTACTTCTCCTTATCTTTGAATAACTGGTGTCTTTCAGTGCCTAAACTGAAGCAGAAGTATGGGGGCAAAAGTAACTCGTTACTTCTTGGATCATGGAGCAGGCTAAAGAGTAGTAAGTGAATCTGAAGAGACAAACTGATATCAACCAGCACTATCTTTATTTTGTCAACCAACCACAATAATTTTTTTTCTTTTTTTAAAGAGAGATGAGATCTTGCTATGCTGCTCAGACTGGTCTTGAACTCCTGGGCTCAAGTAATCATCTCATTATGACCTCCCAAAGTTCTGGAATTCAGACATGAACCACTTAGCCTTCCCAGTTATCACTTTTTTTATTATTTAAAACAACCGTGTACTGGAGAATCAAAAATTTGATGAAATGGATCAATTCTTCAAAATCATAATGTATCCAAATCATTTGTATTATTTATATATTATTGTAAATATTAAGATAATGAATTTATAATTTTTTAAAACTTCCAAAAAGCAAATCTAGAGGTTCTTACAATTTCACTGTTTAATTTTACCAAAAGTTTAAGAAGAAATATGATGAATTATATAAAATGTATCTAATAAATGAATGAGTATGGAATACTTCCCAACTTACGAAGTCAGTCTTTTTCAGGCAAATATGGTACACTAGGAGAAAACTACTGGCCAATATTCTACCTAAACATAATGCAGAAATCCTCACCAAAATACTAGCAAATAGAAGTCAGAAATATATGTTCAGGAATAATATCATGCCCAAATAATATTTATTCCCAATGTAAGGCTAGTTCATTACTCGAAAACCAATCAATATCATTCACTCTATTAATATCCCAGGTGCAAAACAACATGTGATCCTATCAAATGATGCACAAAAAGCTTCTATTAAAACCTCACAGACATTCATAATTTAAAATAAAAGTACAACTCTCAACAACTTGAGAATAGAAGGAAATTTTCCCTACCAGATGGGGTGTATTTACAAAAACATATATATAATATCTTATGTCATGGTGACAGATACAATGCTTTTTCCATAAAATCCGAAACAAGGAGAAGTTCACCTGTTTTCTATTCATCAAGGTACTGGATTTGTTTGCCAGTGCCATAAACCAAGTAAAGGAACTAAATGTCATATAAATTGGAAATGAAATAACACTGTCCATAATAGCAGAACATGAGTCTATGTAGAAAATCCTAGAGTCTAGGAGAAAACGTTCAGTGTTCATGAGTGAATCTATCAAGGTCATAGATAGAATGGCATAAACCTTCTTCAGAGGGAAGAAGTGCCAGGGTGATGGAACAGTCGTACTTCCTGGACTAAGTTCCCAGGGATGCTGCATGTCTGCTGGTTATCCAGAGACCCAGAGGCTGAGAGTGACTGGTTGGCAAGACCCCTGGCTGACTTTCCCACAACCCCTCTGCATGGTACACACCACTTTGGCCCTGCAATGAGCAAAGTCAAGAATCATGGACCCCGCTGGTCCAGGAACCAACAACTGGTCACCCAACTCCTGTCCTTACCCAACAGTGACTGCAGAAGCACAGGGAACAAAAATTTCACATTGTGTACAATTTTAATGAAAGGGCAAAACTAAAATAAAATAACAAAAAAAAAGCCCACGCAATTTTAAAGCAAAATTTCATCACATTTGAGTCAACACTGAAGTGTTGCCACATCATTCATTACAAGAGGCTTCTCATGAGTCACAGGCATCAGGTGCAGAGCAGGCGAGTCTATGCTTCCTCCCAGGGTATTCTGTACTCTGGGAAAATGATCGCTTCCCCAGCAGTTTCAGAGAAGACTGCAAGGCATGGAAACCTGGTCACAATGAACCTCTTGGCTGTCCCAGGAGAGGTCGCAATGGTAAGGACAGAAGAGGAACATCCAGGATACTGAATGTACTGAGCTCAGAGCTGAAAACATCTATCTGATCCCGCCTGTCTGCAAAATCCCAAGTCTGCCACAAGCCCACTGGAGACTGCTGCTACATTATGTCCTTCTCACATCAGGTGGCACCAACTATCTGGGATTTAGAAGTCACCTTCTTTTGAGTTTTTATACTCTTCTGGTCTCTGGGACCACCCAAAGCAGTTGGCAGGACTGTGGGTAGGAACCTAAACCTTAGAAGCAAAATACATCAGAACATGAAATTAATGAGATCAGCATAAAATTCTATCATCTGAGATAAAGCTATCTGGAGTCAAATAGTTTGCTATAGGGGCTAAGAAGAAGAGGTTCTACTGTGCTTGTGGAGAGAAAGCTATCTTGGGGGACCCTTTTTTATGGGAAGTTCATTATTGCACCAAATCCCTTTGCTAGTCCTGGAGAAGAGACTGGATCCTTTTCTGGCATCCAGCAATGCTTGTCAGCATGCCCAATGGACCACTAAAGAAGACGTTATTGGGGAGTAGGCTGAAGCAGTTGCTCAGTTTTTAATGCGGTGTTTCACTTTCTCAGTTTTGTCTTCCTTAGAGTTGCTAAATATAAAATATTTCAGTTTTTGTGTGTGTCTGTGTAATTGCAAGATGCTAAGGTCTAGGGCTCTGATGACCTACTGAACTGCAGAGCAATTCCGTGACTTTCTATATGAATGATATTCAGCAAGTTATCTAACTGCATTAGGCTCTCATTTTACAAAATAGCTTTCATGAATATATTCCATAGTAAAAGTTAATGTTCATAGAGTGCCTGAGAAAAAATAATTTTCTCAGGTGTTTACTAATATCATAATTTTTAATTTTGTCCTAGTTTGAAAGATAATAGAAACAAATATAAAATGATGCTTTCTTTGGTGTATTTTGTCTGTAAATGATTTTTTTCTTAAAACATATCCATGGTGAAATGGAAAGATATGTCCATCTGAGTCAACCACTCTATTTTCAAAATAGAAGCAGTGGTTACAAATATAGAATTTATTGATTAGATATAGTTCTTCACTGTTATATAGTCTGACTGATCCCAACGTTTCACAGGCATTTGTTGATACCCTACTTGGTTCCAGGTGCTGTGAAGACACACACATACACACACACACACACACACACACACACACACACACACACACACACGAAAAAGAACTAGCCACAGCTTTTATGGACCATACATCCTAGTGAAAGAGCAAAGGTAATCTCAAAAAAATGTTCAGAGCACAGTCAGCTCCAAGTTCACTGCTGTAGCTCACTTGAAGACCAGAAAGAAATGGTCTGAGCCAGGCTCGGTGGCTCAGCCTGTAATCCCGTGCCTTTGGGAGGTTGAGGTGAGTGGATTGCATGAGCCCGTGGGTTCGAGACCCGCCTGGGCAGCAAGACCTCATCTCTACAATAAATCAAAAAATCAGCCGGGTGTGGTAGCGCATGCCTGTAATTCTGGCTACTTGGAAGGCTGAGGCGGAAGGATCGCCGGAGCCCAGCAGGTCGAGGCTGCGCTGGCCGGGAGCGGCCACTGCACTCCAGTCTGGGTGACAGAGTGAGACTCCAACTCAAAAAAAAAAAAAAAAAAAAGAAATGGTCTGAATGTAATGCGTCCTTCAAAGCCATGTGTTTTTCTTGAGCAAGAGAAAATATATAACTGTAGAAAAATAAGTGAGAAATAGCAAAACAGAAAGAAAATGAGAGCATGGGCAGAGAATTGCAAAGATTAGAAATTTGAACTGGGGGAAAGGATATGGGAGAAAATTGGAGCCTTTATAGCTTAATAGAAGATTGGAATAAAAATCTTCAGGGTGGAAGAGCTCTGCCTGGTGTTAGAAGACTGGTGCAGAAATATAATTGTTTGAGCCTACTGACAACTGAATTTACTACTAATATATTTTGAAGGGAAAAATACTATATAAATAAAATTTATAACACAGAGAACTTTTTGCAGCCCAGAAATTTTACATCTAGGAATGTATCAGCCAAAAATGTTTCATTAGATGAAGAAAATTTGAGGAAAGAGTAAAAACTGGGCAATGTCTGATAATAGGAAATTACAGATAGAAATTTCTTGCACTCCAACAGAAGTATATAAACTGTTAGTAAAAGAGAGAGAACGATTTCATGATGTTGCTCTAAAAAAAGTTGACAAAGATATTAAGATAAAAAAGACAGTTACACAATGATATCCATATCATGATAGGGACTATAACTAGGAAAAATATAGGAGCACAATAGTTTTTAATAAATACTAGGACCAGATGCATTTTGGAATATTGAAAGTAGAGAATTTTAGACAGGCAAGTGGGTAGTTTTCCTGGTGTAGTATAAGCCTGATCAAGATGTGCAAGAAGTTCTCTTGGGAATGCACCTTGAATAGAATTAGTAGATTTTGAGATCTGTGACTTGGAGCTTCCTAAGACAACAAATTGTTTTTCTTTATTTCTATTTTAAAATTTTTTATTGTAGAGACAAGGTTGTGGCAAAGTTGCCCAGGCTGGTCTCAAATTCCTGGCTCAGGCAATCCTCTCTTCTGTGCTTCCCAAAGTGTTGGGATTATAGGCATGGGTCATCGTGCCCAGCAATGTTGGGGGCCGGCCACGGAGGCCCACTGAGCATTAGGGATCAGGAGAGGCCGTAGACCCCGAGACCGCTAGGATGTGTTCGGGAGCTGTTGACCCATTCCCTCCCTCCTTTTCCATTTGGCACAAACTACCAAGAAAATCTCCAGCTGGCTCTAACAGAAAACTCTGAGACCAGAACATACACAGCTAACCTAGGAGTCTATTGTTCCCATTCCCCACGGCTTATGGTCTTTTGCTTTATCACAATTTAAGTTTGGCTTTGAGTCACATTAAGGAGCCTTAGTACAGGTCACAGGTTCTCTTGATGCAACCTTTAGAAATTTATAGATACAGGTTTTAATAAAATAGTTTATATAGATTGAGAAAAATTAAGTAACAATTTTATTATAGAAATGTGGTTAGTTTAGTTTGATTTGGGGGGCCAGCGAAGTTTGTATTAGGCCAGCTGGTGCTAGGAGAGAGTAACCATAGCACCAACTGTTTTATAGAAACCAGTTTGAATTAGCATAGAATAGTAAAAGGCAATATATCATTATGTTGGTTTTAGGTGTAAGCATTGAATGATGTTATGTAGCTATAAACAATTAAGGGTACATAGAAACTGGATAAGAACTTCATGTTTTTCCTTATGTTTGAAAAATACATATGCTTGAGAGTTGGGGGGGTGTCCTGTGTGCATGTGAAAGGCACATCCTACCTTTTGTGTAACCATAGCAGCAGGAGTTCCCATGATGATAACTTTGTGGAGTTTGGGGATAAAAGCCCGGGAATTACACCCATTAAACGGCTTCTGGTCACCTGAGCAGGAGTCCAGTCTCTTTCTTTCTCCCCTCTTCTCTTTCTTTCTCTTTATTTATCCAGAATAATCACCGACGCTGCCACACCTTCCAAGGGACCCTCTAAATCTCTCTGCGGGGGCTGGACCCCACACAGCAACAAATTGTTTTTCAAAGTGATGGTACCGATATACATTTCTACAGACAGCACGTAAAATATTACAATATTCTAAATATTCTTGAACACTTGGTGTTGTCAGATATTTTAACAATGACACATTTTTTTAAAACTGGAAATACAGTTTATTTAGAAAATAAATTAGAGAGAGTGAGAGAAATTTACCTCTCCCAGGGATGGGAGGGGGCCAAAACTTAAAAAAAATGACCTTACCAGTCCTTAGCAAAGTAATGGCCCAATATTGACTTTTTGAAGAGGTAAAATTGAAACCTAATTTTGAACTTGCTATGCATTAATTTGATCAGTAATTGTGTATTTTATTTTTATTCATTGAATCTATTTTCTTTTTTGTGAGATGCCTTCCTTGTCATATCAGTAGCCCATTTTTCTCAGATGTTTAAAATATCTTAAAATAATGTATTGGAGCTTTTATTTACACTATTTACTGGCTTTGTGATTTGTAATATCAATTCCTGGTTTGTAAATGGTCTTTCACTTTTTTAAAGGTTTCTATAAAGGAAGAAAAATTTATATCAATCTTTTCTTTTATACTTACTGTTTTTGTAGCTTCTTGTAGATTTTTTCCCAAGAATATACTTCCAAAAAAGACATTTATGTTTCCTAACAATAATTTTAAATTGTTGTATATAAAATGTATGGCCTTAATGCATCTGGTGGTGAGGAAATATATGAGTGTTGAGACACAGATCTAATTTAAAACTTTTATATAGATAAATACTTCTTGAGCTCAATTTATCAAATAGTTATTTGTTTTGTATTTATAAAGAAGAGTGAAAGAGAGGAGGAGATAAGAGAAAGAGACAAAGGAAACAGACAGCGAAATTGATCTATAAATATGTACACCAATATATACTAACATTCTAAAGTGCTACAAAATTTTGGGTCTGTTTCTTGTCTCTCAGTTCTTTTTCTGTAGCAAATTCATGTATTTCTTGCAAAAATATTGTATTATTTTAATTACTGTAACTAATTACAATGTACTATTTTAATTATAATAACTTTCATGTAGGGCAAATTCTACCTTCCCATACTTTTTCTTCACTCTTTTATGCCTCTTTAAACTTTCACATGGTTTGCAAACTCAACTTGTCTTGTTTTACTAAAAGTCACTGTTAGGTTTGGTATTGCATTTAAAGTATATATCAATTAAGGAAGAATTTAGATCTTTAAGAAAATTTTTCAATCATTCTGAATTGATTTAGGTATTTGTTAGAGTCTCTTAATAAAATTGCATAGTTTTTCGATTAGATTTGTTTGTTTATTTTTAAGAAACAAGACCTGGATCTGTCACCCGGGCTGGAGTGCAGTGGAGCATTCAAAACTCACTTCAGCTTTGACCTCCTGTACTGAAGCAGTTCTCCTGCCTGGGTCTCCTAGAGTCATTAGATTTTTAGCGTTTGCCATTGTTGCTCTTCCCACAGGTCTTGGGCCTTCTTTTGTCATTTCTCATCCAACTTCCAAATGTTGATATATTTGGGGGGGTTTGATGCCTAATGCCACTTGATGAAGCTAAGAACACTAACTTAGCAGATACAACAGGCAAAATGCCAGATAATGAAAAAGCTTCTAGGAAGAGACTTTAGTCAAAATCAAGAGGAGTTAGTGGGAAAATATCTAAGGAATCCTGCTTGTTAAAATTATCAGAAACAATATGTAGTCACTTTCATTATAAATAACAACAACAACAAAACCCTGACAAATAGGACAGGGTTCTCATAGTATATGCCTGATCACAAAACAATCTCAAAAAACTCAACAAAAAGCACAACCTTGCACAAAGACCATCCCAAACTTACACAAATGTGTAAGTGTATAAAATGGAAAAATATCTTCTTCAAGGACTTCTGTCCAGCAACTGCCTTTCCAACCTTAGATTTAGGTCATCCTTGTTACTAATCTTTCAATCAAGGACAATCATTTCAAAACAAATTATGATATTTTACATAGTTTTCTTCTAAAAACCATTGTTTTCCCTTACCTCCCTGAATGAACATGTAATTATCAGTCACACAAATTTCCTTTACATTGTTCTATTATCAAATAAATATCATTTTTCTTTTATTTATTTTTAATGTCTTACTCATCTCTTTTTTATTTAATATTTTTTTCATTTTCTTTTAAACAGCATTTTTGTTATTAGGCTAATATGTCGGAGACTTTGCTGTCTCCAAATCACGTATTTTACTTCGTGTTCCAAAATTTCTCAACAAGATAAATCTTTGTATGAGTAAATGTATAGGATTGTAATATTTTTAAATATATTGAGAGTTGTTTGTTTTTGTTTTTTTAAGATATCTAGCTGAATCTATCTATGCAGTTAGCTATGAAACAAAATGTGACCATTACTCTTAGGTCACACTCCCAGCAGGGCCTCCAGAATGCTAGGTCAGGCCCTCTGGGGTGTGGGTGTCTGGTGTGTGATCCAGTGCTGCATGAAAATCCAAAGATTGCACAGAAGTTAGATTAGAATATATAGTTTATTTAGAAAGCAAATTGGAGAGAGAGAGAAAGAAGAAATTCACCTCCCCAAGGGAGGGGAGAAAAGGGGGCCTGGCCATAGCTTAAAGAGAACATGGTCACATCACAGTTTAGCAAGGCAATGGTCCAAGAGTTGTTTTAGCGTTGAACACAATTCACCACTAAGGAAAGTGATTGATAAACACGTTTTACAGGTGGATTCTGTTTCCTTCATCACTTCCCTACTACCTTTCTAGTGTTGTTTGTACCACCCAAGTAAAATTATTCACATTATTATCTCAAGATTAGCATCAGGGAAAACACAAATTACACACTGGCTATTTAGCCTAGATAACTTAATTTTAACTACTTTTTAATAACCTTCCCAAATTACTTTTTAATTTTCATTGGAAATCCTTTGTGTTTGCTCAAGTATACACAATTGAGGCTTAGGAAAAAAATAATAATCTTCTGTTTCTTTCCTTAGAATCTTTCTTTTACAATCCACCCCCGATGCGCTTCACTTTCTTCCATACTACACTAGAGGGCGCAGTAGCTGAGGCAAATTACAGAAAACGGGGCGGGGACGACCGAAGGCCAACGCTGATTTCCGCAAAGGAGAATCTCTCAGACTTCGCCAAGAGTCGCCAACGTCTTCAGAGACATGAGCGAAGGCTGCCAAACCTGGAAAGCTCGATATCAAGATAACGTCGTTGTGTTATCGTGGCTTTCACACTTTTTGACTGTAGCCGATTGTAAGATGTCTTAGCCTGGGATGCAGTGACACACACACACACACACACACACACACACACAAACACACACACACACACACACTCGCGCACATGCGCGCATCAGAAGTTCCCTGAGGGATGCTGAGCCTTTCTACCGGTCACTCTTTCTGTGACAATTCTAGTCGTTAAGTTATGCTGCTTACAACCCATCAAACTGATTTTGGAAAAAGAGCCCATCTATCTAGTGACTCTGTCGAGAAATATCAGTCTTCACACCACAAAAAGATACGTACGGGGATAAATATGTATATTTTTATTATTCAGTTATAACTTAGTAAAGCTGTGGGAGTAGAAAACACTAAAAATAATATGAAATAGCCGGGCTCGGTGGCTCAGCCTGTAACCCCGCGCCTTTGGGAGACTGAGGTGAGTGGATTGCCTGAGCCCGCGGGTTCGAGACCCACCTGGGCATCGAGACCTCATCTCTACAATAAATCAAAAAATCAGCCGGGCGTGGTAGTGCATGCCTGTAATTCCAGCTACTTGGAAGGCTGAGGGGGAAGGATCGCCAGAGCCCAGCAGGTTGAGGCTACGGTGGCCGGGAGCGGCCACTGCACTCCATTCTGGGTGACAGAGTGAGACTCCAACTCAAAAAAAAAAAAAGAAAATGAAATAAAGACCTTATAATAGGAAAAATAAATGGAGAAAAAGCCCGGGCTCGGAGTGAGACACCAATTCAAATAAATAATAAATACATACACACACACACAAATTCGTAAGTTGAAAGACCCATTATTTTAAAATTGTCCCTTCTCCTCAAACTAATCTGTAGGTTCCATGCCATACTAATCAAAATTCAAAAATCTTTGTGAAATTTGACAAGCAGCTTCTAAATATGTAACTACATGTTGTCAAGACAAAAATATGACAAGGGGGAGCCTTTGCTCTAAAGGACAGTTAGATAGATAGATCCATAGATTGACTGATTAAGAAAGGCAGGTATGGGCCTAGGGAATAGGTGTATAGAGCAGTGGAACAGATTTGAGGGCCAGAGACAATTACACAGACACATGGAGAAAAAAGTGTGTGTATCTCTTCTCAGAAAGTGTTTTCAGAAAATCTGTAGATTCTAAAATGTCACCTCATTCTTTAAACAAATGCACACACAAATCAGCTTCACATGGATTATAGATCCAAGTGTGAAAAACAAATAATTTTAGAAGTTAGTAAAAAGAATATCTTCATGGGTTTCAAATAGAGAAAAATGTTGAAGGTATGAGAAATACTAAATAGGAAGGAATAGATTACTAGAGTTATTTTTATTAAAATTATGAATTTACATTCATACAAAATTCCATTAAAAGATGGAAAAGGCCTCTTACAGACCAGGAGAGTATATTAGCATGTAGCAGATATCAACATATATCAACAAAGAGCAAACACACAAATATATAATGAACTCAGAGAAATTCATTACAAAAAGGAGAATAGAACTCAGTAGAAAAATGATCGTTGAGGGAAGCAACAATTCATCTCTTCTTTCTTTCAGAATTATTGGATGCCTCTGTACCAGACATGCCTTGGAGACAAACCAGACACAGAGACAACTACTTTCTTCACAAGCTAAGCTGCTTTTCATTATAGCCATCCCTTCTGTAGGCCTCAGCTCCATCTGTTCAGAGGCATGTGCTCACACTGGACCTTGACACTCAGATGCAATTCTGGCTTCGCCTCTTCCTATTATGTGATCACAGCTGAGTCCATTTGATTTCCCTGAGCCTCCGTTTTTTAATCTGTAAATGGGGATAACATATTTTACATCACTTTCCAAGTTTCTAAATAAGATTAAGCTTTGTGTGATAGGGTTTGAATACTTTTAAATAAATTGAGAATTGTTTTAGAGTTGAACACAACCACAATGTAAAGTTACTTGATAAGCATGCTTTACAGGTGGTTTCTGTTTCCTGTATCACTTCCCTGCTATCATTCTGGTGTTGTTTGTACCACCAAAAGAAATTATTCAATTATTATCTCCAGGTTATTTTTTAATTGTTAGATTCTGAATGCTAACATATTGGAATAATGTTTGCACCCATTATCATGAGAAATATGGGTTTTTCAAAAAACTTAGAAGGGCAGCTACAGTAATGCCTAAAATGGTATTCAATTACACAGACATGATGATATTTTATTTATTTTTTATATAATCAATATTTTTTATTATGATGTTGTGGGGTACAGTTAAGGGTTAGGTATACAAATAC
>NW_007260601.1:83743-130921 GCF_000164805.1 Carlito syrichta
ATTTCATTCAGGCACCCTGTTGATAAGAGGTGCTTCCCCATCCCCAGACAGATATTTGCTTCCGTTTATCCCATCTCCCTACCTCCCCATAGTTTCCCACTACTGTCAGTCAGTTTCTAATAGTATTACATTGGATGTTCAAGGTCTATTATATGAGTGAGAATATGTGCTACTCGGATCTTTGTTTTTGTGAGAGGTCACTCGGTATTATAGACTCTAGTTCCATCCAGGCTGCTACAAAATTCATGATTTTGTTCTTTTTGATGGCTGCATAGTATTGCATCATGTATATGTACCACATTTTTTAATCCAGTCATCTTTTGATGGGCAGCATGTTTGCTTCCAGGTTCTTGCTATTGTGAACAATGCTGCGATAAACATACGTGTGCAGGTATCTTTTAAATAGAGTGATTTGAGTTCTTCAGGATATATTCCCGGTAAGGGGATTGCAGGGTCATATGGGAGGTTGGTATTTAGAGCTCTTAGGAATCACCACACTGCTTTCCACAGAGGTTGCACTAGTATACACTCCCACCAACAGTGTAGAAGTGTTCCCTTTCTGCCAAACTCTCTCCAGCAGCTGTTATTTTTTGAGTTGTTGATAATTGCCATTCTGGCTGGAGTTAGGTGGTATCTCAGTGTGGTTTTGATTTGCATCTCCCTGATGATTAGTGAAGTTGAACATTTCTTCATGTGTCTGTTGGCTGCTCGGCTGTCTTCCTTTGTGAAGTGTCTGTTCATATATTTTGCCCATTTTATATTGGGGTTGTTTTGTTTTTTTTTTTCCAGCACGTTTGAGTTCCTTGTAGATCAAAGATGTTAAGACTTTGTCTGACCTGGTGTTGGCAAATACTTTTTCTCAGTCTGTAGGCTGTCTCCCTACTCTCTTGATGGTTTCTTTGGCTTTGCAGAAGCTTGTCAGTTTAATGAGGTCCCACTTGTCTATCTTCTCTGTTATGACCTGTGGGTTTGGGGTTTTTCTCAGGAATTGGAGACCAGTTACGATTTCCATGAGGGTATGTACTTCATTTTCTATGGTTCTTATGGTTTGAGGTTTTACATTTAGGTCTCTGATCCATTTGGAGTTAACCTTTCTTCATGGGGATAGATAGGGATCCTGTTTCAATCTTCTGCATGTGGTTAGCCAGTTTTCCCAGCACCATTTACTGAATAGGTTCTCCTCTCCCCAGTGGTAAGTGGTGGAGGCTTTGTCGAAGATGAGTTGGTTGAGAAATTGAGGTTTTGCTTCTGGAATCTCAATTTTATTCCATTGATCTATATGCCTATTCCTATACCAACACCAATACCAAGCTGTTTTGATGATTGTAGCTTTATAGTAAAGTTTGAAGTCTGGTAATGTGATACCTCTTGCTTTGTTTTTTTTTGCTGAGGATTGTTCTGTCTATTCTTGAACGTTTGTGTTTCCATATGAATTCCTGTGTTGTTTTTTCTAGGTCTGAGAAGAATGTTGCTGGTAATTTGATGGGTATTGCATTGAATTTGTAGATTGCCTTAGGTAAGATGGACATCTTCACAATGTTGATTCTTCCAATCCATGAGCATAGGATATTTTTCCACTTGTTTATGTCATCTTTGATTTCTTTGAGCAGTGTTTTGTAGTTTTCATTGTAAAGTCCTTTCGCGACTTTGGTTAGAAAGATGCCAAGGTATTTCATTCTTTTTGTGACTATTGTGAATGGAATTGTGTTTTTTATTTGAGTTTCTGCTTCTTTACTATTGGTGTAAAGAAATGCAATTGTATTTTGCACATTTATTTTGTATCCTGAAACTTTGCCAAAGGCCTTTATCAGTGTAAGGAGGTTTTTTGACAGATTCTCTTGGGTTTTCAAGGTACACAATCATATTGTCTGCAAAGAGAGATAACTTGACTTCCTCTTTTCCTATTTGGATACCCCTGATTGCCTTCTCTTCTCTGATTGCTCGAGCCAGGACTTCCAATACTATGTTGAACAGGAGGGGTGACAGTGGGCATCCTTGTCTTGTTCCAGTTTTCAGGGGAAATGTTTCCAATTTTTGTCCATTTAGGAGTATGCTGGCTGTGGGTTTCTCGTAGATTGCTTTTATTATTTTGAGTATGTTCCCCATATGCCTAGATGTTTGAGGGATTTTATCAAGAAGGGGTGCTGGATTTTATCAAAATCTTTTTCTGCATCTAATGATATAATCATGTGGTTTTTGTTTTGAGATCTGTTGGTGTATTTAATTATATTTATAGTTTTACGAATGTTGAACCAGCCTTGCATCCCAGGAATGAAGCCTACTTGGTCATGATGGATGATTTTTGAGATGTGTGGTTGAATCCAGTTCGCTAGGATCTTGTCGAGAATTTTAGCTTCTATGATCATCAAAGATATTGGCCTGTAGTTCTCTTTCTCTGTTGGATCTTTACCTGCCTTGGGTATCAATGTGATGTTGGCTTCGTAAAATGATTTGGGGAGAGTTTCATCTTTTTCAATCACCTGGAATACCTTCAATAGGATTGGTATCAGCTCCTCCTTAAATGTCTTGTAGAATTCTGCTGGAAAGCCATCTGGACCAGGGCTTTTTTTTTGTAGGTAGTTTTCTTATTACGTAGTCGATTTCCTTGATTTTTATTGGTCTATTTAGCGTTTCAATTTCTTCTTGTTCCAACCTAGGTAGGTTGTGTGATGTCAGAAAGTCCTCCATTTCCTTAAGGTTTTCAAGTTTGTTTCCATACAAGTGTACGTAGTAGTCTCTAATGATCTTTTTTATTTCTTCAGGGTCAGATGTGACTTCATCTTTTTTGATTATGATTGTGCTTATTTGGGTTTTTCTCATTTTTTCTTGGTCAGTCTAGCTAGGGGACCATCGATCTTGTTTATCCTTTCCAAGAACCGGCTTTTTATTTCATTGATTTTTTGTATTATCTTTTTGTCTTCAATGTCCTGGATTTGGGCTTTTATTTTGGTGATCTGGATTCTTCTGCTGAAATTAGGGTTTTTGTGGTCTTGCTTTTCCAGCTTCCTTAGGTGGCTTGTTAGGCTGTTAATTTGTGTTCCTTCCATTTTCTTCATGTGTGTTTGTAGAAATATAAATTCCCCTCTTACTACAGCTTTTAAGGTGTCCCAGAGATTTTGGTAGATGTTTCTTCATTTTCATTTGTTTCCAGGTATCTTTTGATCTCTGTTTTGATTTCATCATTGACCCAGGAGTTGTTTAGCATCATGCTGTTTAGTGTCCATGTCTCTGTGGGTTTTGAGGGGACCTTGTTAGTGTCAATGTTTATTTTTATTCCACTGTGGTCCAAGAAGGTGCATGGTAGAATTTTGGCCCTTTTAAATTTGCTTATGCTTGATTTGTGGCCAATTATGTGGTTGATCTTGGAATACATTCCATGCGATGATGAGTAGAATATGTATTCTGTGGTCTTTTGATGGACTGTTCTGTAGGTATCAATTAAGTCCATTTGATCCAGAGTCACATTGAGGTTCCGGATCTCCTTGCTGTTTTTTTGTCCTGATGATCTGTCTAGGACTGTGAGTGGGGTATTAAAGTCCCCAGTTATGATGGTGTTAGAGTCAATATCTTTCTTTAGTTTTCCTAGAAGTTGCTTTATGAAAGTTGGTGCACCTATGTTGGGTGCATATATGTTTAGGATAGATATTTCTTGTTGATGGGGTGAACCTTTTGTCATTATGTAGTGGCCCTCTGTATCTTTTTTAATTTTTGATAGCTTAAATGGTATTTTGTCTGAAATTAGGATCGCAACTCCTCCTTTCTTTTGTGTTCCATTTGCCTGAAAATTTGTTTCCCATCCTCTTACTTTGAGTCTGTGTATGTCCTTTCTAGTGAAATGGGTCTCTTGAAGGCAGTATATCATTTCCTGGTGATATTTTATACATTTTGCTATTCTATGTCTTTTCAGTGGTGCGTTTAGTCCATTCACATTCAGACTAATTATTGAAATGTGAGAGTTCATCCCTATCATAAAGTTCTTATAGAGTTGTTGTTCTTCCACTTGTTGTTGTTGTTTTTTTTTTTTTTTTGGTCTTTCTCTTGGTTTTGGGGCAGGTTCATGTATATTTTATTCTTTTCCCTGTACTCTTTTGAAGAATGTTGTTCTTTTTTACTTTTCTTCTGTGTTTAGTACTTTCTTAAGTGTTTCATGTAGAGGTGGTTTGGAGGCAGCATAAGTTTTAGGGGTTGGATATCTGGGAAAGATTTTAATTCTCCCTCGCTGATGAAGCTTAGCTTGGCTGTGTAGGTTATTCTTGGTTGAAATTGTTTATCTTTTAGGACTTTGAAGATAGGGCTCCAAGCTCTCCTATCCTGCAGGGTTTCTGTAGATAGATCTGCTGCTATTCTGATTGGTCTTCCCTGGTAGGTGATCTGGTCTTTTTCTCTTGCTGCCTTTAGGATTTTTTCTTGTATACCTACTTTTTTAGGCAAATTATTATGTGTCTAGGAGTTGGTCTTCTCATTTGTTGTCTTGCATGGGTTCTCTGAATCTTCTGTGTTTGAATTTTTGCATTGCTGATTAGATAAGGGAAGTTTTCTTGAATGATCTCATGGAAAGTTTATCCAGTGTGGTCTCTGTCTCTCTTTCTGCCTCAGGAATGCCAATTACTCTTAGGTTTCATCTCTTGAAGTAATCGTTTATTTCTTGAAGGTTTTGTTCTGTCCTTTTGAGCTTGTTTTCTGTGTTTTTAAGAGTTTGGGTTAGTTCTATATTTTTGTCCTCAAGCTCTGAGATTCTTTCTTCTGCTTGGGTAATTCTGCTTTCCATGTTTATCAGTTTGTTATTTATTTCATTCGCCATATTCTTTATTACTGTGATCTCAGATATTAGCTCCTTCCTAGTTTCTTCTTGTATCTCCTCAATTCTTTTTAATCTCTCCATTAATAACTGGATATCTAGGTTTGTAGTTTGAGACCCCTCATTCTGGGGATTCTTCGTTGTTTGAGTTCCGAAGTCAGTTTCCTCAGTGTCTGCCCTCCCAGGGGTCTGGGAGAGACCCATACTCTTCTTTTGGTTTTTCTTCATTTGCGTAGATTTTTTCTCTCTCCCCCTTTCCCTCCTCTTCTTTAATTCTGTTTTTGAGGGAAGGTGGGGTTGCTTTTATTTCTCTTCTGGAAAATCCTGTTCTTCCTTATGAGGGTCTTGTTGCTTTGTTCACTTTTGGAGTTGTAGTGTAGGCTGCAATCTGTACTTTTTGCAGTTTTGGGGTTTAATTAAGAGGGAAGCTGTGGTTTAGAGTGAATGTGCTGATTCTAGCATCCAGAAATAGGTGTATGAGCACACTGGAACCTATTTTCCTCTACCTTATAATCTGTCCGTTCAGCTGTATGTAGTCTTGGTTCGTTTGGAGACGCTCACAAGTTCACCCATGCCATAGCCATCTTGTTCCCCTGAGAATAAACCTTCCCATGATGATATTTTAAAAGGACTTCTCACATAAGTAGCTGTAACTCAGGCAAAGACTTTTCAAACACTAGAAATGTCCCATTTGGAGTCTTTCCAAAGTCTTGAGTGGCTCAATTTTCTTTCTTTCTTTTCTTCTTTTTTCTTTTCTTTTCTTCTTTTTTTTTTTTTGGTAGAGTCATATCTCACAATGTTGTCTAGACTGGTTTCAAATCCCGGGGCTCAAGCAACACTCCTGCCTTGACCTCCCAAAGTTCTGCGATTATAGACTGAGCTATTATGTGTGGCCTGGAGTTTCACTTTTTAAAGATGAAAAGAGTTGTGGAGATTTAAGGTAACAATGGTGGGACAACATTATGAACGGTCCACTTAAAAGGTTTAAGATGGCAAATTTTGATATGCATATACTGTCACAATAAAAAATACATAGAAAACAATAGACAAAAAAAGAGAATGATTTGGGTGACTACCACTGCCCTGCCCCTCACTAACATCCCAAATGGTCTTTTAGGGCCCCCCTCTCCCCCAAGCTTCTCTCTGCAGGCAGAACAAGATTCCCATCTTACTCCAGCATTACCAGTAAGATGGTGGCAAAATAAACTTTCTATGAATCAGAGTTCTCAAAAACAGCTTTTTCTACACAAGTTCAGATATGTTCTTGTTAATATTATATCTAAATCTGCTCCATCATGGACTGATTTTTGACTCTTGATAATTTAATTCAAGATGTTAGGATTATATGTTAATCTCACTAATTTCCTATTCTGATAGAATTTGTTTCTAGAACTAAGGTCAACATGCAGACAACAGTTATCTGTTAGGACTGCCCAAGAGAACAGAAGAGTATAAAAACACAAAAGCTGGCAACTTATGAATCCCAGTCACTCTGTGTCTCCTTTTGTGAGACTGGATAGAGCAACTTTCTACCCTGTGTTCTAGAGGCCTGGACTTCCCCACTTCCATATTGCTTCCATATTGGCCTGTGGCAACCCTTGGAGAGACTCTACCCTGATTGTTGTGCTGAAAGTGGACCATGAGGGAACCCAAATCAGGAATACATTCATAAATCACTTTTCCTTAGAGTTTTTTTTAAAGGTTTCAATTTGAAATAGTCATTAATTCACCTAAGATAGCAAGATTTATCACTACAATGGGATATTGTGATGTGAATGTTCCTTGCAAAACTCACATTGAGACATAATCCCAAATGTGACAGTATTCAGATGTGGGGTCTTTAAGAGGTGATTGGGTCATGAGGGATCTGTCCTTCTGATGGATGAATTGACTCATAGATTAATGGATTAATGGTTAATGGGTTAATGAATTATCAAGGGAGTGGGACCAGTGACATTATAAGAAAAGGAAGAGAGATCTGAACTAGCATGCTTAACCCCTTCACCATTTCTTTAGTTTAAATGTTTGCTCCCCAAAACCTCATGCTTAAATTTCATACCCAGTGCTTGGGGTGGGGCCTAGTGGGAGTGTTTAGGTCTGGAGGCTAGATTCCTTATTCACAGATTATTGTTTTGGAGGATGTGATGTTGAGATAAGCTAAATCAGTTAATAAAATCAAACTGCTAGCAAAGTAATAATTTTAACCAGCTTACTCCATTTTGTTTAAAACTTTCATCTTAGTTACCTGTCTGACCTAAGAATCAATGCCTACATGTGATTATAGTAACGTTCCCGTGACCACAGTCCCCCAGCTTTGTCTCCTCTGGGCAGGTTATGCTGACCGTTGCCTGCTGACCATTACAGAACTCCTTTGCCATAGCTTCCATGTAATTGTATGCTTTGTTAACTGAAATCAAATGTTATGCTTTGACATTTTCATATTCTGTTATTGTATTCTGTTAGTGACCTATCCAAGGTAACTTCATTGTATAATAATCCTTCTTCCTTGTCTCTATGTAACTATCTTAAACTATATTTTAATGGCAGAATGCCAGGGACTTCCTGAGCATTGACTATACCTGGACACAAAATTAATTAAAACTCCCTAACAATCAAAAGTTCCCATTTTAGTTGCCAAGTTGTTAGTTAATAGTTGCTATGGTCACTAAGTTGTTACATAGCCAATGCTGCAAATTTTACCTATAAAAACTTGTCATGAACTGCCCCAATTTGCCAAGAGTTTCGCTGGCATTTGCCTACTCTTGACCCGTGTGTTTAATAAATTCATAATTAATTAGACTCAACTTGCTGGTGTAACTTCTTCTCACTTACTCGGTCATAACAATGTGAGCTCTCACTGTATTAGGTCCCACCAGTGCTGCATGGTCTTCATTGTTTGTTTTTTGAGACTGTTTGGCTCTGCCAACCAAACTGAAGATCAATGGCACCATCATAGCTCATTGCAGCCTTGATTTCTTGGTCACAAATGATTCCCCCAACTCAGCCTCCCCAGTAGCTAGGACTACAGTCTCTGACCACGAAGTGTGGCCACATTTATTTATCAATTTATTTATTTAGGAGACAAAGACTCCCTCTGTTGCCTTGCTATAGGTCAGTGGTTGATCCCAATTCACTACAGCCTCCAACTCATGGATTCAAGCAATTCTTCTATCTCTGCTGCCCTAGTAGCTGGAAATACAGGTGGGTACCACCACACCCCGCTAGGGTTTTTAAAAATCTTTTTGATGAGGGAGGTCTCACATGTGTTGCCCAGGCTGGTCTCAAGTTCTCAGGAGCAATCCTGCTACATGCTTCTCCCAAAGTGCAGGATTATCAGAAGGGAGTCACTGAGGCTGGCCTCAAATGTTTTTTCTTTTTTATTGAGATATGGTCTTAAGCAATCATCTCATCTCAGTCTTCCAAAGCACTGAGATTACAAGTTTGAGCCATCATACTCAGCCAGGACTAGTTGTTGAGAAGAACTTGGGATACACAGGAAGCTAATGTCTATAATACCAGCATTTTGAGCAGCCAAGATGGGAAGATGACGTGAGCCTAGGAGTTCACAGTGGTAGAGAGCTATGAACATGGCACTGTGCTCCAGCCTGGATGACAGAGTGAGACATCTAAAGACAAAACAAAACAGAAACAAATAAAAAAGACCTCTGAGTTGGATCCCTGCCTCCATTATGCTTCAGGGCTATCTATACAGCTTCTAATCTTGATTTACCCAACTAAAATTAATCAATTTCACAAGTGGAGAAAAGGGGAAACACTTTAATCATCATATGTAGTTTCAACAGAAGAACCATCACAGTTGAGTAGATCTCAGAAAAGTGTATCTTAACATATATCTCATTACATGAAGAGAATATTTTCTAATCAAAAAACATTTAGGGCAATTCAGAAGAGCAAAACAAAGAATGATCTTCACAGCAGAAGGGCTCTTATGCGTGCACGTCACAGTTCTGGTACAAAAGGCCACAGGCACAATATAAGCATACCCACTGGGGTATCTCAGGTTCCTTCCAGGGCATCGGTTGGAGATGGTCTTGCTATGGATTTGCAGCAAGGCTGGTGTTCCTCCCCTTTGCAGATTCCTTCATATGGAAAACCTTGGTTTTCTGCAGCCTGTGGGAGTGGCCTGGGCTCAGGGAGGATCCTTGGACATCGGTCTGTCCAACTGCCCAGGTGGTGGCATCTTCTGACTGGTACCAAACCCTTCAGAATTCTCTGATGGTGGCATCTTCCTCTTGTTGAGGCAACTGGAGCTCTTTTCTCATTGTAGTCATTGGTTCCTGGACTTCTGAGTCTCAACAGCAATTTTGGTCCCTCTCAACTTCAATGACAGCTCCCTCCTTGGTGGACGCCCAATTCAGCAGTTTGAAAGCACTGGTGTCCACTTTCCCACAGAACTGAGAGCATTTGCAGGAGTGACAGCTAAGCCCTGCAAAGTTATCGAGTGCCCAGGTCCAGGCCTGCTCTTGGTTCAGGCCAGGTGGCATGTAGTAAGATACCAAAATCTAATTATTCGGTGATTCCCATTCTTTATCCATGCAAATTTCTTCAGACACTGGTAGGATTATGGTAAAATTTGTATCATTCTGGAAGGGACCTTTGAAATTTCTTGAGTTTTTATTGAATCAGACAGTGGAAGGATGGGGTGAGAGGAAAGGCTCAATTATTGGCAGTTTCCATTCACAATACAACATCTTTTCAGACAAACATAGCCATGTTATATTAATATATCTAATTCTCTTCCCATATCTGAGAAATATTGCCTTACTTTAGAGATGGTACTTAGTGAGGTTGGACCACAGTCCAAAACCATAAAGCTAGTTCATGCTGGAGATGGACAGATATCCTAGGTCCTCAAGTAAACACATAAGGTAGGAAAATGAGTGAAGGAGCTATTAGACTACACTAGACTCTCCTTTCAGAGAGTTCTGTGCTTAATTAAAATAGTATTTTTTTCTAGATTACATTCAACGAAGTGACCTTCAAACTTGCTATGATTTCCATATCTGCAGGGCAAATGGGTTGGGATAATGTCATATTTTCAATGGCATTTTTTTCCAGGATACTTATTTTTTGTTGTAATTACATGCATACCATATTTCATTATCCCCCTTTGTCTACTATCCCTACAATCCCTCTCTTACCATTTTATTTAAAGGTTTATCTTTTCCCTAGTATTATCTATTTATTTATTTATGTACATATGTACTTATATGTAAACAAAATTTTCTCAGCCTTATTTAGGCAAAATTTTATATTTTTAAAGTGTACAACTTGATGATTTGGTATGTGTTGTTCAATTATTACTACAAACAAGCTTATTAATATGCACATGACATCACATAATAACTCTCCCTTTTTTGTGGTGTGAACACTTAAAACTAGTTTTTTAGCAGATTTCAAGTATATAATGTATTATTATTGACTACAGTCACCATACTATATATTAGGTTTCCAGAACTTTTTCTCATAAGTGTAAGTTTGTACCTTGTGACTAACACGCCCCTGTTACCTTCATCCCCTACCCCCGGTTATCACCATACCACTTTCTTTTTTAAAATTTTTTTTGTGAGTTTGACCTCTCTAGATTTAACATATTAGTGAGATCATGTGATATTTGTTTTTCTAAGTCTGGCATAACGTCCTTTAGTTTCATCTATATTGTCAAAAATGGCAGGATTTCCTTTAAAAAAAAAATTGACTGATATTTCATTGTGTACATATACTATATTTTCTTTGTCATGTGTACATTCTTAGGGTTTTTTCCATATCTTTGTTATTATGAATAACGGTACAGTTAACGTGGGAGTTTAGATATCTCTGCAAGACCTTTATTTCGAGTCTAATGGATATATACCCAGGAATAGAATTGCTCAATCTTATGGTAGACTTTTTTATTACTTTTTTTGAAGAATCTTCATAATGTTTTCCATAGTGACTGCATCAGCTTACATTTTCACCAAGTGTGAAAGCATTCTCTTTTCTCTACTTTCTTGTCGGTGCTTGTTATTCTTTACTTGATAATAGTCATGCTTTAATGGTTTATTTTTGTATCAATTAGTGTGACGGTTATTTTTAGGTGTCACCTTGACTGGATTGAGTATTAACTAAAGATTACCTGGAGAACAGGTAAAGTATTATTTCTGGGTGTATCAGTGAGCTTGTTCTCAGAGGAGACTAGCATGTAAGTCATCAGACTAAGTGGGGAAGGTCTGCTCTCAATGTGGGCAATCATAATTCAATCAGCAGAGGATTAGATTAAAAAAAGTAAACTTCTCTTGTGGAGAGCTCAGATATGTTGCTCTTCTCTTGTCTTTGGACATCACAACTCCAAGTTTTCTATCTTTAGGACTACAAGACATTACACCATGGCACTCAGGTTCTCAGGCCTTTGACCTTGGATTTTGAGTCACACTGTCAGCTTCTCTGGTTCTAAGGCCTTCACACTTGGACTGAGTCATGCTACCAGCATCCTAAGACTCCAACTCATAGAGATCCTGTCCTGGAATTCCTCAGCTGCCACAGTCACATGAGTCCCTAAGAGGTTCCCTTAATAATTCCTTTATCATGTATCTGTATCTGTATCTATATCTATGTCTATCTCTATCTCTGTATTTCCTAGTGGTTCTGTTTCTCTGGAGAACCCTAATAAAAATTAGTCTTATAATAAGTAACATAATGGTTGTTTGCATATATTTTCAATTTATGTTCAAAGTATCAGGTTATATATCTTCTTGTATTCAGTATTTTCCACTAATCTGCAAGTCTCTAAGATCTTTATGTGCACATTTCATCTGTTGCTCCCAATTCTGGAATATTAGCTTCTGCCATATTTACTTCCCCTCTATCCTACAGTTGACATTCAGATTGTCATAGGTCACCAAAACCACAAAAAATAGACTCTTATGGGCCCGTGTTAATTTTTTTCTAGGATATGTACCAATGAATTGTCCCATATATAAACCTTATTTTACTGAACACTGTCAGATTGTTCTTTTTTTAGAAAGAATGCAGCATTTACTCTCCAACAACAGAGGCTGTGGAAACACATTTCTCACAAACACATTAACGACTTGGTTTTTTAATGTTTTTCAGGAACTACTACTACTAAAAAAAAAAAGCTGTTGTGGAAGGAGCTTCCTTATTCAGTGCCTTCTAATTTCTGATGGTGTCACTTCTCCTGAGTCAGTTTACAATGTGGTTCTGAGAGTCATTCCCTGATGTTCAGACTGAATTATGTCTTCACTTTTCCAGCAGTTTGTAAGTTTATCTTCCAATAAATTTCTTTGTGTCTCAACTATTTGAGTGTGTTCTAATTTTGTTCCTAAAAATCGTATGAAGTAATACCACAGCAATATCACATTTGAGTTTATACCTTTCCCTGATAATTGATCCCATGAGCACAAAGATGGTAATTACAGACTCTGGACACTGCTAAGTGAGGGAAGGAGGAGAAACGAGGGCCACACAACTACACACTGGGACCAGATCCACTATCAGGGGAGAGAGAGAGCTCACTAGAAGCCCAAACTCACCTGCAGTAATTATGTAGTAAATACTCACATGTACCCCACAACTCTAAAATAAAATATTTTTTAGCTTATGTTACTGTGCTTTCTTTTTAACAACCAAAAAACATTAGTTTAGATTACCTTAATGAAATGGATTTAAGTTATTTTCACTAATGTCAGAACACAAAATATTTAATTAGGAAGCTAGAAAAAAAAGGGAGATTGCCTAAAGCCCATGGGTTCAAGAACAGCCTGGGAAACTTGGGGATACCTCACCTCTACAATACAGAATAATTTGAAAAAAATTAGCCAGGCATTGTGATGCACACCTGTAGTTCGGGCTACTTGCAAGACTGAGGCAGAAGAATCACCTGAGCTCAGCAGGTTGTAGCTTGAATGATTGTGAGTGCGCCACTGCAATCCAGCCTGTAGGATGGAGTGAGACTCCAACTAAAAACAAAAAAAAGGAAACAGAATTTTCTGGCAATCTTTACTTTAATAATTATCTTTTTAAAAACGTGTACCCTCTTATAACTAAAGCAATATATTAAATATATAAATGAAGGCACATACATGTCTACAACCTACATCCAATCATCTATTCCTCAGCTGGTGCGATACATATTTCACTAGTCAACACTAGATGGAGGAAGTATAATAGAGTCTGAAATAGAGAAATATCAGCCTGTGGTGAACAAAATCAATTGCTTTTTCACTTTGTCATGAAAACACTAGTGTTCATTTAATGACAAAGTGATAACTTAAGTTTCAGTGAAGGTGGCGTGGAGAATTTTGTTAACAAGGAAAGCTTCAAAGAGTGGAGTGATATTTTAGAAATTAAGGGGTGAAATATAAGAGGTTTAGAAAAAGCTTATAGAAAGAAAATATAGCTTTCAAGCACCACCGAGCTAGTGCTAGTGAAAATCTTTTTCCCAAAAGTATTGGAAAAGAACAATTAGATTAAACTCTTAGTTTGTGTTTATTGAGATAAGCTTGGACTAGCCTATGCTTTAGGGAGTGCATTCATGTAACACATAGATATGATTGGATACTGTAATTAAACTCTGTTTTACTAATGTGTATGTGAAGTACAGGGAATCAACTAATGTGTGAGAAATCAAGGAAGTGTGAAATTTAAACCATAGGATGAGTACCTGAGAATCCTGGTGCTTAAATCACCTGTGATTGGTATCATCTGTCCTGTTCACCATTAATGAGAACCACTTCATGCCCCACCTTCCAAGTCTGGGATCACAAATGACAGTGGTATTTCTCCTTTGTCTTGGTCTGAGTTTCAAGGGGACGTTGAATAGGAGGTCTAAAGTTATATATGGTGATGGTGGGTAAAAAGATTGACAGAAAATGGCAACGAGAGCAAAGCAACAAAAAGGTGCTATGTGAACACCTAAGACTGAATTGAAGAGAAAATATACTAAGCATTTCAAAGGCAAAATTTCTATTTATTTATTTACTTACTTATTTACCTACTTATTTGTTGGAGTCTCACTCTGTCACGCAGAATGGAGTGCAGTGGCATAACAGCTGACCACAGACTGAAACTCCTGAACTCAGGCCATCCTTCTGCCTCAGCCTCCCAATTTGCTGGCACTATGGGTGCATGCCACCACACCTGGGTAATATTTTTTTTTTTTGTAGCTATGTTGTTTAGGCTGATCTGGAACTCCTGGGTTGAAACAATCCTCCTGCCTCGCCCTTCTCAATTGCTGGGATTACAGGCCTGATACACCGGGCCCAGCCCAACATTTCTTTTATACTTTTATTTTTCCTACACCAGTCTCTCTCATCTCTCAGATCTTAAGACTAAATTATGGATGACTGCAATGTGACAACTACTTTGGTTACTGAACATTTCCAACCACTAACTGTCACATCTCTTCCACAAAGGATATTCAGCTAACTTCTGAGAGTCAATGATGCAAGAAACTCAAACAGGGGAACCGTACCAGAATCCTGGCATTTAACTTCACCTGGCTACACAGGAGATGGTTGATTTCACTAGGTTTGGGCCATCATTGCCTCTGGAGTCACCCTCACACTTCTTCCAAGACTGGGATTGCCTGGTGACATACCTCTTCCTTTGGAGTGTTCTTAGCTCTGGGACATGCTGAATCAGAAGGCTTAGCTTGTAATTTAAGGGAAACATGGTCAAGAATGTTTGGAGGTTTGGGTATAATCAAGGTGTTAAAAAAACACAAAAGAATATTTGGTGGAAATAGCAAAGCAATCTGCAGATTCTGAGAGAATCCGTAAGATAGACAGAGAAAGAATATGTATTAGGCCTACCAAAAAGGAGAACTTCACCTATAATTATATTAGTCTGACACTTCCTCTCCCCATCTGTTTTCCAAATGTGCCAGATCTTAAAGCTGACTTTGAAGTCTGTGAGGTGTCAGCCACTTTGGTTTGCTGACCACGTTCAGCCACTAACCTCCCATTCCTACAGATAACCTTTAGGTGTACTTGCTGTCTAAATCCAGAGCACTATACTTCCCAACAAGAACCCCTTCCCAGCTGTACACAGCTTATACCTGATACCCACTTCACCAGCAGTCACCAATTCCAACAGAAAAAAGGAGGGTTGACTTTGAAGTATCATTTTATTGAGAAATAGAATAAACATTTTTAAAAGAACTCTGAAAGTTAAAATTCTTTCACCATTATTGAGCATCTTAAGACACTTTACTAACCATAATTTTTTTGATGTAGATGACCCAATAAGGTAAATGAAAAGGTTTTTTATTCGGTATATATTTGAAGAAAACACAAAAGAAAATTTTCAGATGAAATTTCCAGGGTATTAAATGACAGATCCAGCTACCCCAGAGCAAAGGGATCAAGGAGGAGTCATTTGACTCCAAACACTTGCAGTTGGAACTGGAGTAATTTGACATGCTCAAATTTCCCTGCCTCTGACCATTCTTTCCCATGCTATCCATCCTGAGTTGTAGTAGTTGGTCAAGAATGTATACCCAACATACAGTTTGTCCTATTTTTGTCATCGTCGTTGTTGTTGTTGTTGTTGTGTGTACAATTATCCAGGTGATGCTTCCTTCAGAGGTCTCAATCTTCAGTCTTGGGTAAGCATGCTTTTTCTGTACTTTAGCATATTCCTGGCTCTGAACAAGTGTCCTTATCCTGGACCATCCCACTACAGAAAGCCAGAGAGTCTGAAAAGCATTCCCAATTGAAATCCCAGCTGCCCATGTGGACCTAACACAGAAGAATACTTACACAGAGTCCAAATAGGACAGCTGTGATAGTACTTGCCCGATTCAGGCTTTTCCATTTTTGACTGCTTTGGTCTTCAGGAGCCAGTTAACACTAAGATCCTAATATTCATTTCTTTGAATTCAGTGGATTATCTGTCTTCGTCATTTTATCAAATTTTCAGTTACCTTTATTCCTAATAAATCTCTTTGTGATTAAGCTGTTTGGGTGTTCTGTTTCTTTTTCTAGAAAGCATAAAAGGAAATATAACGTGCATTTATGTTCTATTTTTATACCCAATAACTCATTACATTTTTTCTCTTTAAAAATCATAAAAATTCACTCCTATATTCAAATTTGTTAATAAAACAAAAATAATCAAGCTGCATATTCTGTTTTCAGGATTTTGAGAATTTTTATTATGATCACAATTTTTAGGTACCAAAAAATTTCAAAAAAACAAACTTCCTCTCAACATTTTATCTTGAAAGTTATTCTTTCATAATGCACTTTCATCAAGAAGCAAATAATATAAATATATTTTTATGTCTTTTATACCTGTGAATTCCATAAACATGGATTCTAGGACATGATTCAAGAGAGTCTCCAGTCCCTGCTTGGTAACCAGAGTAGTCCCTAGATGAAGAACTAGGGGTGTGCTGTGGCTCTGAGCTGGGAATAGTAGTGGGTAGGGAGAGTACAGGGAGGACACAGAACTCAAGGTAAAAGGGTAGGTCCTTAGCTAGAGATTCTAAAAAATTTTTTTAGTTCTCCATGGAACGCTTTTCACTCCATCAGATTACAGACCTATCATAATCCCAGTCTCACATTTACCCAGATTTTAAAACTGACCTAGTTTTTGTTTTTGAGTTGGGGCATCAGTCTGTCACTGAGACTGGAGTACAGTAGCAAAATCACAGCCTACCAAAGTCTCAACCTTTTAGCTCAAGTGACACTCTCACCTCAGCCTCCTGAGTAGCTAGTACTACAGATATGTGTTAGCATGCTTGACTAATTTTTCTGGGCTTTTTTGAGGAAATTAGGTCTTGCTATGTTGCCCAGACTGGTCTCAAACTCCTAGGCTCATGTGATACTCCTACCTTGACCACCCAAGGTGCTGAGTTTACTGGCATGAGCCAGTCATGGTGTCCAAACTTAAGGGTGACTTTGACACCAACAATTGGAGTTCCATTGCCACTGGCCATGACAGAACAACCCCAGAATGTCAGTGGACAGTCCCCCTTGACAATGGAAGAATATCATTTTCTAATTCTGTGCTAGTATGACTGAAGCCTAGGTCACAATCAGAGGTCTGTCCCCTAGCAATTGCTGTGCTCCTGCCCAATTATTTGATGCAAAGAATTAAGAAGCAGGAGAACTGCAGTAGAGATGGCAAGAAGTACTACAGAAAGACTTCAGAAAGGTGGCCTGACAGACTCAGAATGTGAGAAGGACCCAGTGGGGCATTTCAAGGGTAAGTCGAATCTTTGGGGCTGCTGCCTGCCTGTCTGCCTAATTTGAAGGCACAGTCAAGACTACAAGTTTCACTCCTCACAGTGCTCAGATCTTGGCTGCCTTCTCTGTTGCAGAAATTTCTTGTTTCCACCATGGCAGAAGAGTCCACCAAATGGCATTCCAAAATCAAAGTCAAGATATCTAGGGTCTGGTACCTATTCCCCCACCAACCTCCCCACCACCACTCTCTACTATATCCTTCCATTTCACCACAGATAAACCAGGATTAACACCAAAAAAAGGAAAATTAAATGCTTGTGGATAAATTAATTGAGAGACCCTCTCCCATTGCAAATGTGGAGGTGTTTCCACAATGAATTGTTCTGAGAGAATCATCCAAAGAAGTCTCTGATGGAATGAAATCTCAGGGCTCCAGGGCAGAAAAGCCAAGAAGCTGAGGCAGTCTGGATCAGCCTGGCCACTGTACATGGAATGCACCTCTAACTAGACTTGGGTCATCAGGTGGTGGTTGATGGAGGTAGGAGGGTTTCTTCTCATGTGGAACTTATTGGCATTTTTTGCCCCTCTCAAGTTCAGGAAGTGCTTCCAGCCTGCAGCAAGCCCAGCACAGCAGCCCACAAGCACCAGCAGTCACATTTCCCTGATCCTCAAGTTGTTGACAGGACTGGCAGCTTAGTCCAGTGAAGTGATCCAATGTTCATGTCCAGTAGTGTGCCTGGATGATGCCTTCTGGTATATGGGGCTCTAGACATGCCCACCTCCAAGGCAGCTATTCTCAGGTCAATGAACAGAGCTCCATGACGTTTAGCCTCTAGTTCAGGACAAGCCTCGTAACTGCTCTAGAAAAAGGTAAAGGAGTCATTTATGTATGGACTGCACCTGTTTATAGCCATCTGTTTGTTTGGGAAGTCTATGAGAAGCCCAGTTCTTATACGTGAGTTAGTGGCACTCATTTGTCTTTCAAATTGGTTTCCAGTCTGATAGGATAAAGATGAAAATCAAATAATTCTGATGGCCATGTGGAAACTCCAGGACAATTCCCAGGACTGCAGAGTGGGGAAAGAAGAAGTTTCTTGGGGTCAGGGTTCCCATTTTGGCCCTTTTCTTTCACCTTAGAAAGCTATCCCTCCTCAGGACAATCATGATGAGAAAAATTAAACTTATCATGTTCTTCCTTTTCCCTCTCAGAGGTCAGACTCTACATACATTTTAGGGCCAGATTCCCAAGATAATTCATGCTTGACAAGGATTGAGATGCCAGGTCCTCAAGCTTAAATATCAGCTATGCTAATGAGTAAAGGCACACCTAGCACACCCTGGGGTGGGTAAGGAGGACCTAGTTCGTTCTAACCGTCGTACATTTTCTTGTGATGTATGCAACTTTGCTCTGCTCTCCATACCTAATGAACAACAGCAAGGATGTCATCTCCCCATTTCCAGTGATTATCACGGGATCCAATCACAACTTATGTGATATTGTGCCGTCACTTCTTAGTTCTTCCTTTTTGCTCTGCTTTTCCTTTTTCTGATGATTCTTGCAGGTGGTAATGGTTTCCTTTCTATTGTGAATTCAAGTACCTAGAAGTATTGGAATGTGTTATTTGCTACTTTGTGTGCATATGTCTTCAATCTATGGAAAGAATATTATGTACATAGGTAATTTATTATTTTCTGTAATTTGCACATTTCCATGACCCATAAAAGGTTTCTTTTCACTGGTTGTTTCTAAATCAGATATTTGCCTTTTTTAACACTCTGCCACCTGTTACATATCTGCTATCCCGTAAGGACACTCAGATTACCATTCAGTCATCATTGCCACATGGACCAGTCCCTTTCTGTTTCTAAACATCATAAGAGATACACAACAGTGACATCACAGTGAACCCTGACACTAAACACCCAAGACCAGCTCCTTCACTAGATGCAGAATTAAAAATGCTTGAAGAGAAAGATTTCCTTCTGAAGAGATGCCAGACCCATCCTGCTTCCACTCACAAATTTGCCCAAATTTAAAAGCTGACTGTGTTTCACAGTAGACAGTGAAGCTCCATTGCCACTGGTTTCTGGACACACCACACTGCAACATGCCCCAGACTAGAGGCTGCCCCTGCCCACCACAAAGAGTCAAGACCTTTTCTACATTCATGCTGGTATGATTAAAAGGCTGCGAGGCCTGTATTACCTTCAGTCTCTCTACAACCAATATTTAGATACAAATTGTTCCATAGCCAGTCAAATGCAGTGTAGTCACCAGAACATTGGGTAGATGTCACTAAGGTCACTGAGGATACTACAAGTGATCCATTGTCAGTTTGAAGATCTAGTTTTTAAAACCTCCACTCTGTCCTCCAGGGACTCCTCCTCTCTGACTCTTCTGTCTGACTTGCTTGAAGGACTCAAGTGACCATGACCCTAACTGTCTGCTGGGGAGCCCCACATGACAACGAAAAAATATCACCCCATCCCACCCTGACTGGGGAGCCCAGAAAAGTCACCCAGGACCCAGGTGCCCTGCTCCACCCCACATCTGACTGCTCCTGAACTCCCAGTCACATGCACACACATGCATCTCTGTGCCCATTACTTCCCCCAAGACCCAACCAAAAATAGGTGACAACAAAAAATTTCCCATTAGAGATCATTTTATTGATATGGTCAAGCCATGAAAAAAGTCTCTATACAGCTCTGGAGACACTAAGTCTCCCTAGGTGATGGAGCAAACACACAGGGATGAATGTCCAGTGATGTGTCACAGAAAAGCTACAAAATTTCCATGCTCCAGGCGCTGTGGGACTGTCATGAAGGAAGCATGAGCTTCAGCTGGCAACTGCCCCAAAGACCCACTGCCAAAGAGACTAGTGACATCGGGTGGTAGCCGTCAGGGCATCAGCGAGGTCTATGGTAGAAAAGGGTCTCTGCCAGAGGTGTTGGGTGAGTGACAGGAGGTGGACAAGAGACTGGTATAGGTCGGGCTCCCAACCCATGTCAGAGCAATACAAGTTCTGCTAAAATGGAAGCAAGAATGAACATCAAAGTAATGGTGAGACTGGTGGGAACATTATGCAATCAGTGACATTGCCCACAAAGTTCATGGGAACAATGCCCCAACGAAATCATCCCTTTACAGATCGATGACCCAGTGTAAGAAGAAAGAGATGATATTGAAGATGAATCCGGCAGCAGCAGGAGAGCACATTCATTTTCAGGAAAAAGTCCACCCATTTGTGACCTCATTGAAAGGTATAGGTGATTCACAGCAGCAACAATAGTCAACACCACAGTTGTTGGCTCAACCACTGCAGCTCACACAACCCTCAATGAAATGCTGAACTTGGAAAAGGTCCTACTGATTAGTAACAAAACCATGGCTTCTAGAACAGTTACCGACAAGATCACAGTTCCCTGTGAGAATTTTAAACAGGCAGGCTTGAGTAGCTGAAGCATTTCTTCACAGATCTGTGACAGAGAAGTACAACTTTCCCAGCAGGATGCTGAAGACAGAGCATGGTCAGAGCAGGGCTTCCCAGAGCGGGCCAGGTCTCATCAAGCAAATGGGATAGGTGAAAGACAGAGATCAGGCAGTAGTTTTAGAAATGTTGGGGCGATTTCCTTTCTAGAGGGATTGATTTTCTACAGGAATTAACTTCCTGGAGGGAGTGATTTTCTACCAGGATCTTCTTTCTCTAGCGATTGACTTTCTAGGGGGATTTCTTTTCTGGAGAGATTGACTTTCCAGAGAACCAAATAATGACAACACAAGGTGGAAATATGATGTAAACATTTATTGTTGTGTATTGTTTAAATAATATTATCTTTATTGCCATTTTGTTATTTTCCTCAAATATTTGCAATCTATGATTGGTTAGTCCATGAATGCTAAAGGGTGGATCCAAAGGTCAAAGCAAGAGTCTTTGGGTTGGGTCATGTTGAGAAGGAAATGAAGACAGTCCACCCTGGTGCCCAGCACTCAATCCAAAATGGGCCCCACTGATTAACTGTGTCTTGCTAACTCTATCAGTGGCAGGGTGGAGCAACCCAGAGACCAAGAGACAGGTGTCAGGGAGTGTTCAGAGACCCAATGCTGGGTGGATCTATAAGGCCAGGACTTTCAAAGACCTCAAAAATTGCCCTTTCAACCTCCAATTCATATCATCCTTTTCACTGATCTTTGTAGTCAAGGATAATCATTTCAAAACAATTATATGATTGTACTTCTTTCTCTTTTAACAACTATTGTCTTTCCAGGTGCAGTGACTCCTGCCTACAATCCCAGCACTTTGGGAGGTGAAAGAATTACCTGAACCCATGGGTTCGAGACAAGCCTGGGAAATTTGGCAAGACCACATGTCTACAATAAATCAAAAAATTAACCAGGTGGGGTGGCATGTGCCAGTAGTTCCAGTTACATGGATGCCTGAGAAAGAAGGACCACCTGACCCTGCAGGTCGAGGCTGTGGTGGCCGTGAGTGTGCCACTGCATACACGTCTGGGCAACAGAGTGAGACTCCAACTTAAAAAAGAAACAATAACAAAAAAACATTGTCTTCCCTTACATTACTGAATACACACATAGTTTATTATGTCACACTTATTTCTTTTACGATGCCCTATTCCCGAATAAATATCATTTTCTTTTAAAGAATCTGTCTTGTTATTAGGCTAACATATCATAGAGTTTCTTGTCGCCCAATCACATATTTTACATCACCTTACCAAGTTTCTTAACAAGATTAAGTTTTGTATGATAGAATTTGTATATTTAAAATGTATTAAAAATTGTTTTAGAGTTGAACACAGTCAGCCACAATGCAAAGTGACTTGATAAGCACTCTTTACAAGTGATTTCTGTTTCCTCTATCACTTCCCTACTACCTTTCTGGAATTGTTTGCACCACCCAAGGAAAATTATTCAATTATTATCTCCAGGTTTGTATCTGTGAAAACCCAGATTACACATTGGTTATTTATCTGATGATCTTCCCAAATACTTTTTAAATTTGATTGAAAATTCATTTGTATATCTCAGGTACACACAATTTTCTCCTTGGCAAAAAACAAACAAAAAGATCTTTTATGTCTTTATAATCTTTATTTCTTTTACATCTCCCCTTAATCTTCTGGATATGAATAGTAGTAATACTAGTTAATATTGTTTTCCTGTTTCAATACTTGGGTGGAGAAGGTTTTCAATATTTCACTATTAGGAAGAACATTAGTTGTGAATCTCTGATAGGTATACTGAAAGGACAGACCGAGAATGGGAAGCCATTTTTCATCTTGTTCTTAAACCCCGACACAATGATGAGAAAGTAGAAGCTCTGCTTTTGGAGAAATGCACACTTTAGGTATAACTAAATTTGCTGACTTTGTCTTTTCAGAAACAAACTTCCAGTTATCAGAGGTATCTCATAGTGGCAATCAAGCTTGCCTAGAGTAAAGGGTATTTACAAGGCCTAAGACATCATGCATTGGGCAAGGACTTTAAAAGTCATCAAATTTTTAATTACAAAAGTTATAACAGCTTAGACAGAGAGCAGGTGGGGATTCAATCTTCCAGTAAATTAGGCACTTTCTACAGGGAAGCCAAGGATCCCAAAGCTACCCACTGGAAATGCCTAGGAGATAAGGGGAGGTAAATGCTCCATTAGGTCTAAGGAATATCATTTGGGAAGGTGCAGGAGAATTAGAATCCTTGTCATGCCCTTCTCTAGGGGATATGATAATGTGAGTGGATATTAATGGCTGTCTGTGTCACAGGATCTCCAAGACATCCACAGGTGGTCGACATGGAAGTCACAGCAGTCACGTGCAACATCTCCAAGAAAAGGATATAAGCCAGGACTCTGGAGGGCTATGATGCTACACTCATCTAGAGTGTAGGCCCACTCCTTGTCTGTGGGGGGTGAACTTTTCTCAAATAAATCTTTTCTTCTCTCACCTCTGTGTGTCGCAATTCTTTGCAATTTACTCAGATCACTGGGTTGCCGGTGCACACCTCTGGCTTGCCAGTCCCGGCAGTGCTGCACACCTCACCTCTCTACCGTCACCCGGTCCGAACCTACCCTAACATTTTTGGAGGTCCCACCAAGATCTGTCTTTCTCGTTTGCTTTCTTATTTCCTAACTGGTGACCCTCTGTGAAAAGTGTTGGAACCTGGTTGCATCTGAAGTCCCTGGCTGAGGGTACACTTCAGCGTGCTGAAAGGCCCCAGGGAAAGACATCAGACCACTGTGACCTGATTGGGTAAGGGACTAAGGTTAACTCTATACTTCCTTCTAGCCCAGATTTCTGAGTTTCCTTGGACTGTGCTGGATCTCGGAGGACAACTGACAGTCTCTGCCTAGGGTTACTCCCTAGGGAGGCAAGAAGGTCCTCAAGGGGAAGTTCAGACCACCAGCGCCTGTAAGGGTGGGAGACAAAGTGCTTGATTTCTTTGCTCTTTTACTTTCTGGCTGGTGAAGTAACTCCATGAAAGGCCTCGAAACTCCAACAACTATGTTACCCCTTTCTGTGCCTTTGGTAAGTCATTCCTTTTTTTTCATCTACGCACACATATTTGAATGTGTGCTCTTAGAGGCTGTCCATTTGGATGACTTTATGGGTCTCTCGGGTTTCCGGTTCCATCTTGGGAGACTTCTACCTAGCAAGGGTCAGGACCTAGTTGCTCAAAGTCCTGGTATCAGGCCTTCCAAAACATGGTGGAGCATGCATCTGGCAAGCTCCAATGGGCACAGGGACAGGAAGATGCTCTCTCCCTCCTAATTCACATCCTCTGCAATGATTCCTTTGAACCTGTTGGGGACGTCCAGCAGGAGATCTGAATAGGATAAGGCCCAGAAACAAATCCATGATACCAAGAGCCCATTCTAATAGTACCCCTGTTTCCTTTTACAGGAAACACGGGTACTCTCCATCGGTTGTGAAGAAAGATACATCACTGAAGTGCCTTTTAAAACACCTTAAAGTTTTAAAACTCAGGATATTCACCCAAAACATTTAATATTTAACTGCAACACTGCTTGGCCACAATATACACTGGGGGATGGTGAAACCTGGCCAGAAGGTGGCTCCCTACCCCCTAACACCCTTTTGCAGCTTGATTTGTACTTAAAGAAAAATGACAAGTCCTTTGAAATTCCATATTTTCAAGCCTTTTATGAGTTAGCTTGCCATCCAGATACTCATTCTTCATGTCACATATTTGTTGGTTCCTCAGACCCCATTGCCCATAGACTCACCAGTATTACAACTCCAATTCCTGCTTTCCAACTATTAACTCAAAGTCTAACCCAGCTGGTTTAACTTCTCCTGTCTCTCTCAGAGTCTGCTTTTGCTACTCAACTCTGTCAGTTTCCCTTCCTTCTCACCCTCTACCTTTACCTGTGGAGAAGGGGCTGGCGTCTACGGCCCTGGCACCTAACCCTGGCCTTCAGTCTTTCTCTTTTACCTTCAGAGAAGGGGCAGGTGCCAAAGGCCACAGCACCTGACCCCAGCCTCCAGTCTTTCTCTTTTGTCTTTGGAGGAGGGGCTGGTGCCAAAGGCCATGGCACCTAACCCCATCCTCGAGACTTCTCAACCCCCTCCCCCCACTGCTTAATAACTTCCTGGTGGCAGTCCTACTAGCTGCAACAAGTCACCACCACCACATGTAGTTGAAAGGCCCATTCAAGTTTCCACATGGCTTAATAGGTCTCTTCTCAAGGGGGTGACTGGTACAAAAGGATATTAAAATTATTCTTTGTTGTTTTCTTATGATAAATTTCTCTCAAGTTATATCTAAACTGGGACTATATCAACCTTCTTCCTAGATGAAAGTAAAGGGATCATATAAGTTAATCCTGTTAACTAACTACAGAAAAGGTGTTATCAAATAGGTTAACTAGGACAAAATAAAAGAGATTATTTTTAAGACCAGATAAAAATCCAGCAATGTTTATAAGTCACCTCTCTGAGACATTGCAGCAGTTTACTAATATTGATTTAAATTCTCTGGAGGGACATCTACTTTTGGCTATGTATTTCATCTCCCAGTCAGCACCAGATATTAGATGCAAACTCAAAAAATTAGAAAAGGACCCACAAAGCCCTCAACTAGAACTACTGGACACGGCCTTTGAAGTCTTTAACAACCAAGAGGAGGAAAGAATGCAGGGCTGCAAACGTAAGTGGGAAGCATTTCAGCTTTTATCTACCACTTTAGCAGAGAAAGCCACACTGATAATCTTCCACCCCAGATGGTGAAGTGCAGAAGGGGTACACAGCCCCTTCCCAGGTTTGTTTCCAATGCTGTGAAAATGGGCATATAGCCAAAGACTGTCAAGCCCTGCCCCTGGCAAAACCCTGTCCCAAATGCAAACAGCATGGACATTGGGCTCATGATTGCCTTGCTCTCCTAGCTGGAGGAGAGCACATGGCCCAGAGGCTTGCTGCAATTGAGGGATACCAGGTACCTTGCACGATCTCAGTAGAGGTTCTTTTGGACTTGCTCTGGTCGAACTGACTTGCCCCTGGCTTGGTAGCCCCAATGGCTTTGGAGCAAACTATTAAACCAACCGAGTCTAGGGTGGAAATATCAGCAGGGTTATATCATTCATTATTAATATGAGGGCTACATGCTCAGCTCTACTTAAATTTCCTGGTTCACTCCTTCCTTCACCTCTTTCGGCTGTGGGGGTGAAGGGCATTATATCCAGGACCCTCACTACACCGTTACTTCCATGTGTTCTGGGAGATAAAATATTTCAACACTCCTTCTTTTTTATGCCAACATGTCCAGCTCCAATATTTGGAAGGGACATTATGACAAAAATTGGAACTTGTATTATTCTTTACCCAGAGCCATCACCACTGTGCTTTTTGGGTGCCTTTTGTTTAGCTTTGGATTCCCCTGATAGTTCTACGGTGGATCCTATCCAAGTCCTTCCACTGCATATAAACTTATTGCTTTGGTTAGAGCTCTGAGGTTAGGAAAAATGTAAAGAAAGTTGTTGGTATAAGGTATGTTTTTAGTAAGAAAGAATAAAGGAAATATAAATAATTGTATAGAAAAAAATCTTGTATGGTACATTTTTGTTCTATAATAGAATAGCTGGTTATTTAAGGAAAGTGTAGAACAAAACTAGAAGGTTCAAGCATGTTGAAAAATGGTACGAGTATGTCAAACATGGTAGGTAAAAGTTTGTGAAAAGAAGTGAAAGTAATTCTATAAACACTCGAGGCTACAAAAAAGGTTCTATAAATTTACCAAAAATATCAAATATACTAATGGTAGGCCAACATGCTACTCAAAGACCAGAACATGAGCTTCTTAAATAACAAGCTCCAAAAGAATTTTCTGCTTTAAACAACAGAGGGGGAAGAAAGAGACAAAATTCAACTAGCCTCCCCCACCATCTTTGTTACAAAAGAGCAAGATTTTTTTTCTCCCCCACTGTCTTTCTTACAAAAAAAAAAAAAAGGAAGAAATTTTCTTTTTTTTTCTTTCCAAAATCTTTGGACTATCATTTTGGCTAAATAAGTGACTTTATTACTGTAATCTTGTGTTATAACATTATGCTTTTAAATTTTTTAATACTTAAACTCTTCAAGTTCGTGAATCAGTCTCTCTAGGGTGAGATAAGAAGCAAGATCCATGAACCCACCTGCCCCAGACCCTCTTCCTGAATTCCCTGCAGACAAGGTACAAGGATTATGATCCATCATAGAATGAATGGCAAAATAACTGGACTTCACCCTCTAGCATATCAATTGTTGTAAAAGTATATCAGACCTATTATAAAAACAAAGGAAATTGTTTTCTCTTGCCAATGTTTACCTGTTTTGAATTCTCAATTTAAGCTACAACCTAACTACATGTCTATAATGTTTTCAATTTTTCTTTCTTCAGACTTTGTCAAAGTGACTGTATTTCCTTGTTAAAGTACAACTATACATGATTTACAAAGGAATATTTCAACTTACGTGAATGAATTAGAAGCTTTGGCTGAACATATATGTAATTCATGAGATAACTTTCATTTTTTCCAGCATTGTCTCTGGGGCAATAGTCTTTTTCATTATCGTTTGCTAATAATTTTTGCCTATGCTCTTGCTTGATGTTTTGTTTTGCTTTGTTTTGTTTTGAGTTGGAGTCCCACTCCGTTGCCCAGACTGGATGGCAGTGGCATGCTTCTGGTCACCACAGGCTTGACCTGCTAGGCTCAGCGATCCTTCTGCCTCAGCCTTCCAAGTAGCTGGAAATACAGGTGCGCGCTACCTTGACCAGCTAATTTTTGATGTAGTGTAGAGACAAGATCTCGCCAAATTGCGCAGGGGGTCTCAAACCCATGGGCTCAGGCAATCCACTCACCTCGGCCTCCCAAGGTGCTGGGATTACAGGCTGAGCCAATAATCCCAGACCCTGATGCTTTGTTCGATCCAAATAGCATTTGTTTAAGGTCCTGCCATTTCCTGTTCATGCCCTTTGAAATAGATAGGTAGGGACATCACTACAGCCCCATCTCAGCAGGAAGTAGATACAGAAGAATGATCTTCACCTCATTTCCCAGGTTCATAAGCATATTTCCAAGAGCAGGAGTGGAGAATGAAAGGACAGCCTGAGAATGGGAAGCCATTTTTCATCTTGTTCTTTCATGTGTGTGTGTGTGTGTGTGTGTGTGTGTTGGAGTCTTACTCTGTCACCCAGACTGGAGTGAAGTGGCTGCTTGCTCCCAGCTACCACCACCACGACCTGCTGGGCTCTGGTGATCCTTCTGCCTCAGGCTTCCAAGTAGCTGGAACTACAGGTGCATGCTACCAAGCCCAGCTAATTTTTTATTTATTGTAGAGTTGAGGTCTCACCAAGTTGCCCAGGCGTGTCTCAAACATGCAGGCTCAGGCAATCCACTCACCTCAGCCTCTCAAAGCATGGGATTGAAGGCTGAGCCACCAAGTCTGGCTTTTCATCCTGTTCTTAAACACTGACACAATGATGAGAAAGTAGAAGCTATGCTTTTGGAGAAATGCACACTTTAGGTATAATTAACTTTACCGACTTTGTCTTTTCAGAAACATCTTCCGGTATCAAAGGTATCTCATAGTGGCAATCAAGCTTGCCTAGAGTAAAGGGAATTTACAAGGCCTAAGATATCATGCATTGGGCAAGGACTGTAAAATTCATGAAACTTGTAATTACAAAAGTTATAACTGCTCAGAGGGAGAGCAGGTGGGGATTCAATCTTCCCGTAAATTAGGCACGTTCTACAGGGAAACCAAGGATCCCCGAAGCTACCCACTGAGAATGCCTAGGAGATAAGGGGAGGTAAATTCTCCGTTAGGTCTAAGGAATGTCATTTGGGAAGGTGCAGGAGAATTAGAATCCTTGTCATGCCCTTCTCTAGGGGATATGATAATGTGGACTGACATTAATGGCTGTCTGTGTCACAGGCTCTCCAAGACATCCACAGGTGGTCAACAAGGAAGTCATAGGAGTCACAGCAGTCATGTGCAACATCTCCTAGAAAAGAATTTAAGCCACAACTCTGGGGGGCTATGACACCACACTCACCTAGAGTGTAGGCCCACTCCCTGTTTGTGAGGGGTGAACTTTTCTTAAATACATCTTTGTTGGGAGCCAGCCATGGAGGCCTGCCTGCTGATAAGGTCCAGGGGGCTGAAGACCCCAGGCTGCAAAGGGAACCTGGGTGGCTGAAACCTTTACTTCTTGTCTTTTTGTTATTAATGCAGCAGGAAAATTCTGTAAGTCCGAAGGCGAGAAACAAAACTCCAATTCACATCATTCATTGCCCTATACATAGAAGTCAAAGAGTATTTTATGAGAAAAGGTTGTTTCTATCATTCTCCTAATCTGTCTATGCCCCTGACCTCCTAGTGCTAGGCCTCACTCTCACTTTATCTAGTGTTATGACTGAAAAACTCACAATGAGAACAGGAGGAGTGGTTTCTGACACCCATAGAAAACTCCTTAATCTCACCAAAGAGTCATGAGCAAAACCTTAAACATCAGGTGTGGATAGATAATTGCTTGGTAGAATTGCTTTTTAAATTAACATTAATTAGAGTTCCCAGAATGTTATTTTCCCCAGTTACAATGATTTGTATTGTGGCTTTCGTGCTAAGATATAGTTGCAACTCATTAACCATACTTATTTGAGGCTTTAACATAAGAAAATAAGCATTTTTATATTATTGTGTTGTTCTTGCTATACAGAATTAGTATTGTAGAGTAACTTAAGCCTGATTTAAGTATTTGTTATTCAATAAACTTTAAACTGTGGTAATCATTGTAAAAATGATTTATAAACTTGTTTTTACAGTTTAAGTTAAAGTAAATTAGATGGATGAAACATTCCTAGATATAATTAGATTAAGTTTTGTAAACTGAGGAAATTAACAAGTCTAGTGTGTAACATTCTTTTAAAACATCATATGATTCATTTGCTGAGAAATTGTGGACTATGCATAGACTACTTGTTCTGTTTTTTTATCTCAGTCAAGGTTATTGATTAAGTTACTGGTTACATCTTGTAGGAATTTTCTTTGTCCTTTCCCTAATATGAATAATATAAAAATTCACTGTTAACTGACAATAAACGGCATGTGGCATCTGTCCTGCAACAGAGACAGGGGTTCAAGTTTTCTCTCTTTCGCCTATGCCGTCTCTCCTTCAGGAAACCCTGGTCTGCTGGAGCTGGCCTCCCACACATCTTTTCTTCTCTCACCTCTGTGTCTCGCAATTCTTTGCAATTTACTTGGATCTCTGGATTCCCAGGGCACACCTTCGGCTTGCCAGCCCCGGCAGTGCTGCACACCTCACCTCCCTCACCTCTCCACCCTCATCTTGTCCATCTGAACCCTAACATATACTTCATCAGATTAAGAGAGTTCATATGATCTGAATAACTAAGGAATTTATATTAATAACAAAGAGGTGTTGTATTTTTTTAAATTTTCCTGCATCCTTTGAGATTATCATATGATTTTTCGTCTTAGTTCAGTTAATGTGGTGGATAGTATTGACTGATTTTCAAATGCTAAACCAAATTGAGGTCCTGACACTCTACTAGATCATGATGTATTTTTAAAAATTTGTTGCTAGATTCTGAATGCTAACATATTGCAATAATCTTTGCACCCACTACTTTGAGAAATATGGGGTGTTCAAAAAATCAAGGGGCGCAGCTAGAGTGATGCATAAAATGGGCTTGTAAATATGCAGAAGTGCTGATATTTTAAAAGGTCTTCTCACATGTATAGCTGTAAGTCAGGCACAGACTTTTCAACCACTAGAAACATGTCCCATTTGTAGCTTTTAAAAAGTGTTGAGCGGCCAAATTTTCTTTCTTTTTTGTTTGGTAGAGTCAGGTCTCACTATGTTGTCTAAACTGGTCTCAAACACTGGGCTCAAGCAACCTGTCTTGGTATCCCAAAGTTCTGGGATAATAGGCATGAGCCATTTTGCTCTGCCTGGAGTTTCACTTTTAAAAAATGAAAAGAAGCCGGGCTCAGTGGCTCAGCCTGTAACCCCGTGCTTTGGGAGGCTGAAGTGAGTGGATTACCTGAGCTCGTGGTTTTGAGATCCACCTGGGCCACTTGGCGAGATCACATCTCTACAATAAATTAAAAAATTAGCCAGGCATGGTAGCGTGCATCTGTAGTGCCAGCTACTTGGAAAGCTGAGCAGAAGGATCACTGGAGCCCAGCAGGCTGAGGCTCCGGTGCCCAGGAGTGGCCACTGCACTCCAGTCTGGGCAACAGAGACTCCAATTCAAAAAAGAAAAGGATTACAGAGATTGATTTTGATAACAGAGGCACAACATTGTGAACTGTCCACTTAAAAGATTTAAGATGGTAAATTTTAGTATGCATATGCTATCACAATAAAAAATACAGAGAAAACAAAAGACAAAAAAAAAAGATAAAGATTTGTGTGACTACCACTGCCCTGTTCCTCACAAACATCCCAAATTGTCTTTTAGGGCACCCCTCTCTTTCAAGCTTCTCTCTGCAGGCAGAACAAGATCCCCATTTATGTGCCAGAATTACCGATAAGATTGGGAACAAAAGTAAACTTTCTATTAACCAGGGTCCTCCCAAACAGCTTTCTCTCTACAATTCAGAAAAGTGGCTTTTTCATCTTATATCTAAAAAACTACTCTGTCAAGCCGGGCTCGGTGGCTCAGCCTGTAATCCCACGCCTTTGGGAGACTGAGGTGAGTGGATTGCCTGAGCCCGTGGGTTCGAGACCCACCTGGGTAGCAAGACCTCATCTCTACAATAAATCAAAAAATCAGCCGGGCGTGGTAGCGCATGTCTGTAATTCCCGGCTACTTGGAAGGCTGAGGCGGAAGGATCGCCAGAGCCCAGCAGTCGAGGTTGCGGTGGCCGGAAGCGGCCACTGCAATCTGGGCAACAGAGTGAGACTCCAACTCAAAAAAAATAAAATAAAAAAATAAAAAACTACTCTGTCACCAATTGATTTTGACTCTTGATAATTTCATCCAAGATGTTAGGGTTTTATGTTAATCTCACTAATTTCATCTTCTGAGAGAATTTGTTTCTAGAACTAAGGTCAAGACAAGATTGCTATTATCTGGTTAGGACTGCCCAAGAGGTCAGAAAGGTATACAAATACAGAACCTGCTGACTTCAGAATCCCAGCTACTCTGTTTCCTGCTGTGATACCTAATGGAGCAACTTTGTCCCTTGTGTTCTGGAGACTTGGATTCCACACTTCCATATTGTTTTCATATTGACCTGGAGGGACCCTTGGAGAGATTCTACTCTGGTTGTTGTGCTGAGAGGGGATCATGAGGGAGCCCAAGCCAGGACTATACATTCATAGACCCTTTTCCCTGGAGCTTTTTAGAGGTTTCACTTTGAAATAACCTAAGAAAGTAATTGACCTAAGAAAGTAAAATCTATCTCTACAATAGGACACTGTGATATGAAAGTTTGTTCCTTGCAAAACTCACATTGAAACATAATCCCAAATGTGACGGCATTCAGAAATGGGGTCTTTAAGACTCCTCAAGTTTCAATATAAGCTATGCTAAGAGTCAAGCCATATTAGCAAGTTGGGATGGGTAAGAATGGCCTAGTTCTTTCTTAAAGTTGAATATTTTCTTTTGGGGTGTACAACTTTGCTGTGCTCTCCATACCTAATGAGTAAATGGGATGATGTCATCCCACCATTTCCAGTGTTTTTCCCAGGACCCTATCCCATCTTACATGATTTTGTGCTGTTACTTCTTAGTTCTTCCTTTTGCTCTGCTTTTCCTTTTTGCTCTGCTTTTCCTTGTCCCCCAGTTTGAAACAGTTTCCTTTTTACAGTGAATTCACATACCTAGAAGTTTTGCAATGTGTTATTTACTTTTTGCAGACATATGCCTTCTTTGTATGGAAGAATATTAAGCATGCAGGTAATTTTTAAATTATTTTCTGTAATTCACACATTTCCATGATCTCTAACCAATTCCTTTATATTAGTTGTTTCTAACTCAGATATTTTCCCCTTATAAACCTCTGTCACCCATTCGGTTTATCTGCTGCCCCATAAGGAAACTCAGATTATCATTCTGTCATCATTGCTACATGGAACAGCCCCTTTCTCTTTCTAAGCATCATAAGAAGATACACAATACTGACATCACTGGAGACCTTGACACTAAACACCCCATCGCAGCCCCTTCACTAGATTCAGCACACAAAAAAAAGATTGAAGAGAAAGATTTCTTTCTGAAGAGATGCAAGTCCCACCCTGCTTCTTCTCACACACTTGCCCAAATTTTAAGGCTGATTGTGTTTTACATTAGCCAGTGAAGCTCCTTAGCCACTGTTTTTGGACATACCACACTGCAATATGCCACAGACTAGAGGCTGTCCCTGCTCCACCACAGAGAGGGAAGACCTTTTCTACACCCATGCCAGAATGATTAAAAGGATGCGAGGTCTCTCTACAACCAATATTTGGAAACAAAGTGTTCTAAAGCCAGGGAAAAGGTGTGAAGTCACTGGAGCATCAAGCAGATGTCACTATGGCCACTGAGGTCACCCAAGGTGATCCATTGCCAGTTTGGAGATGTAGTTTTAAAAACCTCCACTCTGTCTTCCAGGGACTCCTCTCTGACTCTTTTGTCTGACTTGCCTAAAGGGTCATTACCATATCCCTCACTGCCTGCTGGAGAGCCCTGAATGGCAAAGAACCGAGGGTGGCTTGAAGCCAGAATTGGTGAGAATTTTCATCTTCATCTCAAACAGGTACCATTACCTTCACAGGTTGGTTAAATGCCAAATACCATTCATATCACAAAATATTCCCTTTTTTGAAACACTAGATTTAACTATGTTCAAACTTTTGAAAACAAAAAGCACAAAAACTACAACAATGTATTTTTATTTTACCACTTAATCCAAATGATATCATGGAGTGATTACAACAATATTTGCATTGCTGGAAAATACATATTTCCCACATGTAGAGCACAAGAGGTACTGTATTTGGTACAGTGATACACAAAGAGAAAGCTATCAAAAATACGCAATGTACCTATTCTTGAAAAACAATGTTTAACTACTGACAATTCATTAGCTACACCCCCAAACACACGCATGTCCACTCACTAGCACATGGTATCATTGCCACTACTTTGTGCAAGTTTGTAGCCAAAACTAAGAATTGGAAAATGTGTAATTAAAAGAATTTGGAAATAAATAATATTAATTCAATTCAGGAGAATGGCTTTGTTAAATGAAATGAAGAAATGTCATTATGTAGCTAGGAGATGTGGCAAAAGCTTGGCAGGTAATGCTATGTCTGTATGTTTTCTTGTCTGTATTTCCTATTTCTAAATATGGAAAAAATGAACACAGGCACTAGTAGCAATCTGATACTCATGACTTAAAGGATGCAGAGAAGCTGGAACCAGAGGTGTATTTGAATTCAGAAGGTGCAGAAAGAGAAAGGATCCTCTAGAGGGATGAACATATGGCAGGATACATTCCTGCAGTCAGTGTTCCCCTTCAGCAGCCTGATAAGGAGGTTCTCCTATTCCAATTCCTTTCATATGCAGAGAGAGGCAGTGTCTGAGTAGTTTCCAGGCACCAGCAAGATGAGAAGGAGTCAGGCCAAGCCAGGAATGGCATGCAACTATTCCCACACTCTCTCACTGGGAAGCTGGTCATCCTCCCATCTCCTGGCCTCCAGTCTTCTCCCTCAAGCCCGCACTTTTGGAGCAGGTCAGCTGAGTGGCAGGCTCTGGAGAAAGGAATAGCAGAGAGTGGACATAGGCAGGTGAGACACTTAGCTCCTAAATCCCAGGTCTCGAGACAATCCTGGAATGTTAGGTGTGTTTGGAGCAGAGTAGGAAAGGCCCGTTAAAGAAGGGAAGGTCAGGCGGCAACCGAGAGGGACCTGGAGCTTAGAAAAGAGCAGTTGCCTGCTGTGGACTCCCAGAAAAGAGTCTTCCACCCGATGGAAGTCCCAGCATCTCCTAGGTTAAGTTGGGTTCTCAGAGATACCTTGCTGAGTCCTTGATTGCCAGATCTCTCCTCTAAGGGTCCCTCTCATTTGCGGGGAAAGGGGGGTGTGGGGTTTGAAGATGGGCCATACTTCTTTAATGGTGGTGCTCATCTGCAAAAATCGCCCCCTCCTACTCTGCGCAGGCAGTCTAGAGAAGCGATCTAGGTCCCAGCACCACCCCACGTCGGGGTGCTCCTGGACTCCCAGCCACATGCACAAACACACAAACATCTGCGCATGATACGTCCCCTAAGACCCAAACAAAAACACGTGACAACAAAGAATTTCTCAACAGAAACCGTTTTATTGAGAGGGTGAAACCACGAAAAAAATGTCCCTACACAGACTCTGAAGACACTAGGTCTCCCTGGGCATTTGAGCAAACGCACAGGGGTGAGTGTCCAGTAATGTGTCACAGAAATCTGTAAAAGAAGCGCTTTAGCAAAATCAATCTGTGGGCTCTCGGACGCTGAGGGATTGTCACAACAGCAGCACGACCAACTGGCAATTGCACGAAGGATGCGCCGCTATAAAGACAGGCAGAGTCCGGTGTTGGCCGCCGGGGTCTCAGGGAGGTCGATGGTGGGCAGCGCCTCGGCGATCAGAGGTGCCAGGCTCCAGCCATGTGTTCCTGGAGTGGGAGGAGCCGGTCGAGGGAGGTCTCTGGGATTGGCATTGATTGGGCTCTGGATGAGCCGCTCTAGTTTCTGCCTCTCCTCCTTTAGGCACCTGCGTATCATCGAATCTGGGGTTGAGAGCTCTGCGGCTGGGGCCTCCCCGCCTCGCCTCGAGGGGTCAAAACCGGGTGGCCAGGGCCCACAATCCCCGGGGTTCAGACCTGGCAGCTTCTGGGGTCCTGGTTCTATGGCTGAGGAATTCCTGGCTCCCTGCACATCGCGGGGAGAGCGCCGCAACATCGCGCGTGTGGCTGTTCCACCTTCTGCAAGAAGGAATAACTGACCTTATGAAGATCCCTGGCGCCACTGGGGGCTTTTTATACTCCTGGTGCAGAAACGGTAAGCAGGAATGGAGAAGGAGTCTGCTGGGTGGGGATGGGCAATTCCGGAGCTAATTGCATCAGAGGACCCTCCCCAAATGCAATCAGATGGAGCCCATGCGATCATCTCAGAGGAAACTGTCCAAAGACATATGATCCTGATGCGAGATGACATCCTCATTGGAATCAAAGCTTGGGCGCCAAGGGGGGACATATGGGGGAAAGTACTTTGGAGAACAAAGATTTGCTTGAAGCGGAGGAAATCCTCAATCCTTCTTCGAGCTCTGCTGCAACGACTGAAAGGCAAGTCTCCAGGAGGTGGAATGCTTGGAGAAGAGGGAGTCAGAGGGATACCTCAGAGGGATGTGCCTTGTGGTGGAACAGAGGTCAGTGCTTAGGAGACTTTCACTGTCCTCCTGGGGATTTCTGCAACCCAGTGGCTCAGTGTCAAAATCTTCATTTTCCGGAGCCTTCTGAGTCATAACAAAAAGCCAAAGTCAAGACTCCAGTGGCTGAGCTCCAGAGCTCTTCTGCGCCTTTCTAGAGGAGTCACCCTCAGTGATTTGTCAAATTTCTGAGCGTTTAAAAAAAAAAAACCCCTGCTATGTTATGAAAGCTAATGGGTGCTTAAGTTGGACCGATTGGCTTCATGGACGCAATTCCATGATGGAAGTTCATTTCTAGACTGCTCCTGGCAGAAAGAAATGTGTTCCATGATGACTCTTATCATGATCATCAATCTGATGATAGTTGAAGCACAGTATTCATGAGAATGGAGTCAACAATTTGTACAAGAAGATTTGTAGAAGTGGACATCACTCCATATCACATTAATTGCATACAATAGTAGGTAACACATCTCTGCGAAATATTGTAAAGACCTCATCATATCTCCAGAAAGGAAAGTCAGCACACAGAGGTCATTTTGAATACAGACTTCCCCAGGATCCTTGTGGTTGCTCATTTGAAGATGAGAAAATCAGAGTGTGAGCATGATGCTTCCCTTTTACCATCACTGGAAGTGGGTTTGGAATTGAACGAAATCACAGGCTGATAAAAACAAGAGAAAATTTAAAGAAAAGTGGAACCAAAGTAAGACAATAACAGAACAAGTAGATACTGAAGAAAGAAAATGAGAAATGGCATGTTTTGGAATGTGTATGGGGAAAATGTGGAAGCCTTATCTCTGAGAGAAGGATAGCAAAAGGGTAAAGACTGTAGCATAATATCTAGGTGGTTGGAAGGGTGGGGCAGACATAAATAGGTTTGAACAAGTGACAGCTAGAAAGTCCTGAGGGGGTAAGGCACAGCTAGCCTGTGTTATAAGAGGCACCAGCAAGAAATCGCTCTATATTCAGAAATAGCCATGGATCCTTCTCGGGTTCCAGACCAAACACAAGAGCTCCTCTGCCACTGGAAGGCTCCATGGCAACATTCCAGGAGGGACTGTGGCTGTCTTCTGCCCATCACAAGAGGAAAGTCTTTACCTAGCTTCATGCTACAATGACCAAAATACATGCAAGGGTGAGAGATCTGCCTTGCCTTTAGCCCTCCACAACAAGCATCTATGAGGGGAAAACCCCCCAAACTGGAATTATCTTTTGGAGGGTGGGCACCTTGTAGTACAGACTTTCCCCACTAGGTAAGTGCTCTAGGAGCACATCAAAATCAATATATCAGCTAGTGTTGTGAGAGGCTGTGTTCTGCTTCAGTGAATTTTTTTTGAGATTCTTTGAACATTTATCCCCTTTCATAATGTGTAATTTGTTCAAACATCCTGCCCACATTGATCTGAGTGTTAAGTAGTGTTTGTTCAAATATGACATGTCCAAGGCTCCAGCTTTCCTATTCACCAGATCTCATCCCAAGTGGGTTTTCTGTCTGTTTCCTCGGGAAAAAAAATCCTGAAAGGATATGTTTTGCCGATGTGGGAGGGATGAAACAAAAACTGGCAGATGCAAAAAAAAAGATATCAAAATTAACCATCTCAAAAACTATTTTTGAGCAGTGGAAGAAGCATTCTGGTGAATGAATTACATCAAAATGAGAGTACTTTGAAGGTGACTCAAGTTTAAGCATGTAAGAAAAAATGCACAATTTTTATAAATATATTCCAGTTTGGGGAGAATTTCCTCTTGTAAATCCAAGGCATTCAAGCCGGGTGCAGTGGCTCAGGCCTGAATTCCCAGAAATTTGAGAGGACAAGGTGGGAGGATCACTTGAGACCAGGAGTTCAAGACCAGCCTCTTAACTTACTTTGAACTTTTTTGAGACTTGCTTTACAGATGATTCCTGAATCACAATGGAAGATGATCTGATTCACCCTCTATTGGTTGCTTCCACTTACTTTATTCTTTCCCTTCCTTCATAGTGATATTCTTTGTAACTTCCAAATAAACCACAGTTGGCCCTTGAACAACACAGGTTTGAACTCTGTGGGTCCACTTATGAGCACATTGTCTTCAATAAAAGTTATACCAAGTGTGCCTGTATATTCTGCCTCCTCATTCCCCTTCCTCCACCTCTTCCACCTTTGCTATCCCTAAGACAGCAATGACCAACCCCGTCTCTTACTCCACTTCCTTAGTGTACACAGTGTGAAAATGATGAGAATGAAAATATATGATGATCCAATGCCACTAGATGAATAGTAAATATATTTCCTCCTTCTTACAAATTTCTTAATAATATTTTATCTAGATTACTTTATTATAAGAATACAGTATATAATACATATAAGCCTGAGTTGTCTCCATAGGTTGCATGTATTTTATTCAATTTATAATCTCAGGGTCCATATTTGGGAGAAATCAAATTAAACATCAACAATTTATCCAATGGCCATCTAAAATCACTTATTTATTCTGTTTAAAAATGTGTTTATACATTCCAGAAATATACAAAATTAAGCCTTCTGCAATAAAAGTTTAAGCATTTATTTTTTCCTTTAGCATCTTCACCATTTTTAAATCTCCTCACACCCTTAATCCCCTGGATATCACATTCAGTAAAATGTTGAATATTACCCATAATATGAAACAACTCTTTTTGTCCCAATTCCCAGGTGTAAGGTTTCCAGTATTTCACCATAAGGTAAAATATTAGTTGTAGTTCTTATAGATAGACTTTTAAATAAATAAGGAAATTCACTTTTTCTAATTTGCTAACATCTTTTTTGTTTTAATTATGAAGAGAAGTTGAATTTATAAAAGGGTAAAGTGAAAATTTTTTCTAAATGATAAATCAACATCAAGGTCCTAGAATAATTCCCACTTATATTATAATGTATTTTAAAATATATATATTTTATGTAAAATATACATTTTTAAACATATATTGCTGAATTTAGTATGCTCATATGTTATTTACAAGTCTTGAACTTTGAGGGAGAGAAGAATGAGACAGACATTGATATTGAACTGGTGGGCATGTATACAAATTCCACAGGTAAAGTAAGAGCTGTGTCTATTCATGAAGGGGTCGCACATGTGTAGTAAGCAACCTTTCATGTTATATAGCTCTCGTGCTCACTTTGGAATGGAGGGTTACCATTTAAATGTATTGCAGTTAGGCCATATATAGCAAAGGGTGGTTCAGGGACAGTACATCCCTCTATAAAGTGGCCAAAACAAATTCACACTCATTGACTTCTTATCAGGAGAGAGTTACCGAAATCAGTCTCTTATCCAATCAAGTCTTTTTCAATTATAAAAGCCGGGAAAGTGTGGGTGCTGCGACACAGCAAGTGCTGGCCCTGAGAAAGGAGCGGCATAGCCAACGGTGGACTTTCTCTCTTTCTCTCTTTCTGTTTTGAGTTATAGTCTCACTCTGTCGCCCAGACTGGAGTGCAGTGGCCGCTCCCGGCCACCGCAGCCTCGACCTGCTGGGCTCCGGCGATCCTTCCGCCTCAGGCTTCCAAGTAGCTTGGAAGTACAGGCGCGCACTACCACGCCCGGCTGATTTTTTGATTTATTGTAGAGTTGAGGTCTTGCTACCCAGGCGGGTCTTGAATCCGCGGGCTCAGGCAATCCACTCACCTCAGCCTCCTAAAGGCGCGGGATTACAGGCTGAGCCACCTAGCCCGGCTCGAACTTTCTTTTTAATACAATTAAGGTACTGCCCCTAGAAACTGCCCTATGAGAGACATCGGAGCTTGGAAGACTGAACGCCGCTTCTATCCAGAAAGCGCTCACCCAGTGAGACAAACGCCGCCACCGGCAAAGCCCCGCCGGCGACAGCGCTCAAAGGGCGCCTGCTTGGTGCAAATCTGAGTGCTGCAACTGTGAAACGCGAGTCTGGGGAGAGCAGCGGTTCTAGGATGAAGAGACTGACCGCACAGAGAACGTAGGAATCCTGTGAACAAGAAAAGTTGGGCTCAGCGCTCCTGGCGAAAGGGCTGGTGGGAAAACACCGATTCCACAAAGAGCTGAGACGCCAGCGAGACCCTGGTTGGGAAGCCAGGGCCAAAAGAGCCAGAGTGGCGGAGGGGCTGCGTGCAGGCTGGACTCCTCGAAGGTGGCAGCGTCAGCCTCTCCTGCAGGCGCTGTGGCTTCTCCTAGGCAAGATTTTCTCCCGGGAATGTACCTTGAAATGGAATTAGTAGATTTTAAGATCTGCGACTTGCAGCTTCTTAAGACAGTAGATTGTTTTAAAAATTGGTAGCACCAATACAAAATCCTACAGATAATACATAAAAAACTCCGATGTTCCACATGTTCTTGAACACGGGATATTGTCAGGTATTTTAACATTTATTGAGTGAAGAGGTAAAAATAACATCTAATTTTGACCTTTCTGTGCATTAATCTGGTCATTAATTGCATCTCTTATTTTTAGTCATTGTATCTATTTTCTTTTTTGTGTGAGGCCTTACCATATCATTAGCTCGTTTTTCTTGGATTCTTAAAATATTTTAGAATAATTTGCATGAGTTTTTACTTATACTATTTATAGGTTTTCTGACTCGGAATATCATATCTTGGTTTGTAAATGCTCTTTCACTTTTTGAAGGTGTCAATAAAGGAAGAGAAGTTCATAATATTACAGAACAAGGTTCATCGATCTTTTCTTTCATAGTTATGTTTCTCTGACTTGTTTATAGGATCATTCTTATGCCTTGTCGATATTTTTAAAAAACTACATTTTTATAAATAATTTTAAAGTATTCCATATAAAATGCATGTCCTTAATGCAGCTGGTGGTAAGGAAATATGTGAGATGTGAACAGAGATCTAATTTAATACTTTTATATAAATAAGTACTTCTTAGCTCAACTTGTCAAACAGTTTTTTTGTTTTACATTTACCTAGAAAGGGGTGAAAGAGAGAGGAGGACACAGGAAGACAGCGAGAGAGAGAGAAGGAGAGAGAGAGAGAGAGAGAGAGAGAGAGAGAGAGAGAGAGAGAGAGGCAGGGGAAATGGAGAGTGAGATCTAGCTATGAATATATACACCTATGTATACTAACATACTAAAGTTCTACAAAATTATGGGTCTCTCAGTTCTATATCTATACAAAAGTTATGCATTTCTTGCACAAATATTGTACTATTTTAATTGCTATAATAATTTAATTACTATGTACAATTTTATTTACAATAACTTTCATACAGAGCAAAATCTACCTTCCCATATTTTTTCTTCAGCTATGTACTCTTTTATGCTCCTTTAATCTTCCATGTGGTTTACAAACTCAACTTGATTTTGTTTACTAAAATCCACTGTTGGGATTTGCAATGCATGGAGTATATGTAACAATTGAGGAAGAGTTTAGATTTTTTAAGATAATTTTTTTTTGACTTGGAGTCTCACTCTGTTACTAGGTTGGAGTGCTTTGGCACACTCATAGCCACCCCAGTGTTGACCTGCTGGGCTCTGATGATGCCATCACCTCAACCTTCGAAGTACCTGAAAATACAGTTGTGTGGTACCATGCACAGATTTGATTTGATTTGATTTGAGATTTTAGAGATGAAGTCTCGCCAAGTTGCCTGCAGGATTATGCAGTCCAATCACTGCAGCCTCCCAAAGTGCTGGGATTACAGGCTGAGTCACTGAGTCCAACCAAGATAATTTTTCAACCACTCTTGACTGATTTAGGTATTTTTAAGATTCTCTTAATATAGGTTTATAGTTTTTCCACTAGATTTGTTTGTTTATTTTTAAGAAACAGGATTTTCCTCTATCACCCAGGCTGGAGTGCAGTGGTGCAGCCAAAACTCTTTACAGCTTTGAACTCCTAGCACAAAATAAACCTCCTGTCTGGGCCTCCTAGAGCATCATGAGATTTTCAGCATTTTCTTTTCATTCCCTTCCCATATATCTTGTGTATTCATTTGTCATAATCCAGCTAACTTCCAAATGCCAGGATATGTTTCTTTTATTTTGTTTTTGTTTTTACCTAATGCTCTTTGCTGTAGCTAAAAAACATTAACTTCCCACATACCATCAGCAGAATGCTGGACAATTAACAGGCCTCTAGGAAGAAACTTGAACAAAAATCAACAAAAGTTAATAAAAAATATTTCAGGTATCTTGCTTGTGAAAGTTGTCAGAATCAAAATGGAGATACTCATGTTATAAACAAAACAAAACAAAACAAAAGGAATAAAAACCTGACAAATAGGACTGGGGAAGGCTATAAAGACAGGATTCTCATGCTATATGCCTAATAACAAAATTATCCCAAAAGGGTCTGCATAAAGGACAACCTGGGAATAGGCCATCCCAAATTACAGGAAAAAATGTAAGTGTAAAATATGGGAAAAGGTCTTCAAAGACATCTGCCCAGTAACTGCCTTTCCAACCTCTGATTCATATCATTCTTCCTAATTTTAGAGTCAAGGATAATTATTTCAAAACAATTATGTGATTTTACTTATTTTTCCTTTGAAAACTTTTGTCTTCCCTTACCTCCGCGTATATACACAGAGTTTATCAGTCATACTTCTTTCCATTACAAACCCCTATTCCTGAGTAAATATCATTTTCTTTTAAAAAGTCTTTCTTGTTATTAGGCTGACATGTCATAGAGTTTCTTGTCTCCAAATCACATATTTTACTCGTTTTCCAAAATTTCTCAACAAGATTAAGATTTGTAGAATGAAATATATAGGTTCGTTGGCCTTTTAATCATTAGTAACTGCTTTAGTTTTAGAAACTAATGATTATACAGAACACTTGAGCATGTCCAGATTGTTAACAATTTATCTATAGGCAGTAATAGTGATCCTTTTTTATCAGCTGCCCATGACAGCCTCCTGCACATCACCTGGAAGCTTGTTTACTGGTATATTGTTACTAGATAACGTACTCCTCCAGCCCACAACCTGAGGTCATGGAATGCTGATACATGGGGATGTCAAGATAGTAGATTCACGTGACTGCTATAGAAACTGAAGAATGCAACTCCGTACAGTTCTTTTGGCCCAGACCTGCTCCAGGTCTAAGACCCTTGGCTTTAGAGTCTTGCTTTAGAGCTTTTAAATACTCTCAGTCTTTATCCTGCCACGCCACACTTGCCTCAGAATGTCGATCTCCTTTCCTTCAGTGAAAAGTGAATAATAAATTTTACTTCTTTCTACTTTGATCTTCGTTGCAATCTAGAGTTTCTCCCGTGGCACAAGCTCACCATGCCTCAGTTTACGCTTTTAAGAATCTTTATCTATCTTCCCTCACCCCCCTAATCTACTGGATATGACTTTCAGTAAAATTTGAAAAGCAGTTATACTAGTTAACATTGCTTTCCTTTTCCAATATTGGGCAGAGAAGGTTTTCAACATTTCATCCTTAGCTGGGATGTTAGTTGGGATCTCTTACAGATATGCTTTACCAAATTAAGGTAGTTCATGTTTTCAAATTAGCTAAGTGTTTATAATGAAGAGGTATAGCATTTCTAAAAAGTTTTCCTGCATCTACTGAGATTACCATACGATTTTTCTTCTTGCTCTGTTAATGTGGTAGATAGTATTGATTGATTTTCAAGTACTAAACCAGTGTTGAAGTCCTGACACTCCACAAGATCATAACGTATTTTTTAAATATATAGCTGTATTCAGAATGCTAACATACTGCCCATAATTTTTGATCCTGTGATCATGAGAAATACTGACTGATAAAAAAAAAATGTGTAGGGCTACTAGAGTAATGCATAAAATGGACTTGTAAATAGGCAGACTTGTTGATATTTAAACAGGTCTTCCCATATAAGTGGCTGTAATGCAGAAAAATACTTTTCAAGCATTAGAAACATGTTTAATTTGTGGCTTTTCAAAAGTCTTGTGTGGCTCATTATTTTTTTTTTTTAATAGAGTCAGGTCTCACTATGTTGCCTAAGCTGGTCTCAAACTCTTAAACAATTAACTCTTAAACCTTCCTCAGTTTCCTAAAGTTCTGGGATTTCAGGGATGAGCCACTGCACTTGGCCTGGGGTTTCACTTTTAAAAGATTGAAAGAGTTGTGGAGATTCATAATGGTGAAAGTTGAAGATAGGAGCTATATACTTAGTCCAAGACAGAAATGCATCCATAAACCCCTTTTGTCTAGATTTTTTAAAGGTGCCCATTTGAAATTCCCCTCATCTGACCCAAGATAAGATTTTCTCTACAATTAATTGGCAATCAGGAATGCTGTGATTGGAATGTCCCATTCAAAACTCGTGTTGAAACTTAATTCCCAAAGGGACAGTAATCAGAAGTGGGGTTTTTAATAGGTGATTGGGCCATGCAGGCTTTGTTCTTTTGATTGATTAATCCATTCATAGATTAAAGGATTCATGGTTAATGGGTAATCAGGGTAGGGGAAATGGTGGCATTATAAGAAGTGAAACCTGGCGGAGCTAGGTGGCTCACCATGTAATCCCAGCATTTTGGGAGGCCGAGGGGAGAGAATTGCCTGAGCCCACGGGTTCGAGACCCACCTGGGCAATTTGACGAGTTCTTGTCTCTACAATAAATCAAAAATTAGCCAGACATGGTAGCACACACCTGTAATTCCAGCTACTTGGTAGGCTGAGGGGGAAAGATCGCCAGAGCCCAGCAGGTCGAGGCTGCAGTGGCCAAGAGTGTGCCACTGTACTCCAGTCTGGGTGACAGAGTGAGATTCCAACTCAAAAAAAAAAAAAAGTGAAACCTAAGCTACCATGTTCAAGTCTTTCACCATTGCTTTAGTTTGAATGTTTGTTTCCCCAAACCCCATGTTAAAATATGTTCCCAATGCTGGGAGTGGAGCCCAATGTAAGTGTTTAGGTCTGGAGGGTAGATCTCTCATTAATACACAATGTTCTGGGGGGTGTCAGTGAGTTCTCACTGTATTCATTTCCACCAGTTCTGGGGTAATAGTTTTTTTTTGTTTGGTGTAATTGTTTTCTTAGACAGAGTCTGCTGCTTTCAACTAGGCTGAAGGGCAGTGTCACCACCATAGTTCACTGTACCTTCAGCATACTGAGTTCAAATTTTTCTTCCAACTCGGCCTTCACAGTAGCTAGGAAAACAAGTGTGTGCTCCCATGCTTGGCCAGTGTTTAATTATTATTATTTTTTAGGCAAAGTCTCACTGTTGCCCAGGCTGGAGGGCAGTGGCACAATCCTGATTTGCTGCAGCTTTGGCCTCTAGGATTCCAGTGACCCTTCCATCTGAGTCTCCCTAATAGTTGTCATTATAGGTGCATGCCACCACACTCAGCTAATTTTTTGATTTTTTTGTAACGAAGAGTCTCACAATGTTTCCCAGGTTGATCTCAAACTACTAGGCTCAAACAATCCTCCTGTCTTGGCCACCCAAAGTGCTGATATAATTGGCATGAACCACCGTGCCTGGCCTAAATTTTTTTGCTTTTATAAAAGTGATTTTGCTGTGTTGCCCAAGCTAGTCTTAACCTCTAAGGATCAAGCAATTCTCTCAACTCAGACATCGAAAGTGCTGAGATTACAAGTGTGAGTCACTGTGCCCCAAAAGATGTACTTGTTAATGTTAAGGATGGGTGCAGTGGCTTACACCTGTAATACCCTCATTTTGGGAGACAAAGGTGGGAGAATCACCAGGAATTGAGGCAGTAGTGAACCACGATCATGCCACTGCACATCAGCCTGGACAACAGAGTGAGACCCAATCATTAACAAAACAAAACAAAAAGCTGTGAGCTAGCTCTCTGCTCCCTTTTGGCTTCAGGCATATCTATACAGCTTTATGACTTCTAATCTTGACTTACCCAACTAAAATCAACTCACCAATTCCACAAGTGGTGATTACGAAAATGCTTTCATCATTGTGTACAATTTCGATAGAAGAGCCATAACAATATTGAGTAGATCCCAAAAAGAGTTCCTTAGCAAATGTTCAATACATGGAGTCTTTCTAATTGAAAAATGTTAGCCAGATGAGGTGACTCACACCTGTAATACTAGCACTTTGGCAGACGAAGGTGACCAGACTGGCTGAGCCCAAGGGTTCCAGACCAGTCCGGGCAACTTAGCAAGAACTCGTCTCTATAATACATAATTTAAAAAAATTAGCCGGGTGTGCTGCTACTTGCAAGACTGAGGTGGAAGGATCTCTTGAGCACAATAGGTTGAAACTGCAGAGACCATTAGCATGTCACAACACTCCAGCCTGGGCAACAGAGTGAGACTCAGAATCACCAAAAAAAGTGTTTCTGGTAATTTAGTAAAACAAAACAAGGAATGATCTTCAAAGCAGAGACGTTCCTATGCATGCAGGTCATTGTTCCAGCACAAAAGGCCACAGGGACAGTATGAAGGCCCCAGTGGGCTGTCTCAGGCTTCTTCTAGGGCATCGATTGAAGATGCATGTGCTGTGGCCCAGGAGAAAGCTGGTGTTCCTTTACTTTGCAGGTTCCTCCGTATTGCAAACCTTGGTTTTCAGCAGCTTGTGGGGGCAGCCTTGACTCAGAGAGGAGCCCTGGGTGTTGTCATCTAAACCCCTGCCCAGGTGGTGGCATGTCCTGGTTGGTTTCAAACCCATCGGACCTCTCTGTTGGTAGCATCTGTGGTTGGCTCCTGGACATGTGCTTCTTGACAGCGTTTTTGGCTCCTCTCAACTCCAGAAACAACTGTGAGTCTGGTGGATGCCCAGCTAAGCAGCCTGAAAGAATCAGTCCACATTCCCTCACAGATGAGGATGTTGGCAGGAGTTTCGGCTCATTGCAGTAAAGTTATCAAGTGCCCAGGCCCAGGCCTGCTTTTGGAGGGAGGGGTGATAAGGGATACATAACTACACACTGAGTGTGAGTTCTACTATTAGCACTATTAGGGGAGCCCAAAACCTCACTTGCACACAATTTACTTATGTAGAAATCCCCCCATGTACCCCACAACTCTAAAATAAAATAAAATAAAATTTACACTTTAACAATGTCTTGAGCCAGGCTCGGTGGCTCAACCTGTAATCCCGCGCCCTTGGGAGGTTGAGGTGAGTGGATTGCCTGAGCCCGCAGGTTCGAGACCCGCCTGGGCAGTGAGACCTCATCTCTACAATAAATTTAAAAAAAAAAATCAGCCGGGCGTGATAACGCATGCCTGTAATTCCGGCTACTCAGAAGGCTGAGGCAGAAGGATCGCCGGAGGCCAGCAGGTCGAGGCTGCGGTGGCCGGGAGCGGCCACTGCACTCCAGTCT
>NW_007260601.1:130999-133031 GCF_000164805.1 Carlito syrichta
AACCCTGAAAAAATTAATTTAGATTACCCTCATGAAGTATTTTTAAGGCTCTTTGTGCTGATGCCAGAACATAAAATAATCAATTAGGAAACCAGTAAATAGGAGATAAGAGTAAAAATAAATTTTCTGGCTCTTTTATCTTCAATAATTATCTATTTTTTAAACATATACTCCTTTAAAATAATGACTAAACCAATACAATAAAGTATTTAAACAAAGGCACATAAGTATCTGCAACATATATCAAATTATCAGTTCCTCAGCTGGTGTGATGTATGCTTCCCTAGTTAATCCTAGGTGGAAGAATTAGAATAGGGTCTGAAATAGAGAAATATCAACCTGTGGTCCAACAGGTGAACCCAAACAATTGCTTTTTCAATTTACCATAAAAAGGCTAGTGTTTATTTTCTGAATAAGTGGCAAATAAAGTTCTAGTGAGGGTGGCATAGAGAATTTTGGCAACAGTGAAAGCTGGAAAGGGTAGATTAGATATTTTAGGAATTAAGGGGTGAAGTATAAGTGGTTTAGAAAAATTTCACAGGAAGGAAAGGAAAATATAAGCTTTCAAGCACCACAGGGATAACAATGGTGAAAATCTTTTTTTCCAAAAAATGTTGGTAAGGAGCAATTAGATTAAACTCTTAATCAACATTTATTGTGATAAGCTTGGGCTAGCCAATGACTTAGGAAGTGCATCCATGTAACACATTGATCTGGTTGGATAATGTAATTAAACTCTGTTTTTTTAACATATTTTTATTTTAAAATCGTGGGGTACAGTTAAGCGTTAGGTTGCAAATATGCATTGTGCAGTTACCCTTGTTGATGAGGTTAAACTTGCTGATAAGGTGTGATATGACTGAGGTACAGGGTATCAACTAACTTGTGAGAAGTCAAGGAAGTAAGAAATTTAAACCATAGAGGAGGATTTGAGAATCCTTGTGCTTAAGCCACCTGCAGATGGTTTCATCTTTCCTGGTCACCATTGGATGAGAATCATTTCTCAACCCTCTTCCTAGCCTGAGATCATAAATGACAAAAGTATTTCTCCTTGGACTTGATCTGAGTTTCAAGGTGTCATTAAACCGGAAGCCTAACTATAGGTGGTGATGATGATGGAAGGAAAGATTGATAAGAAATGGCAAAGACAGCAAAGCAGCATTAAGGTGGTAAGCGGATACCTTGTACTGAATTGGAGAGAAAATATGCTAGACCCACCAAAATACAAAATTTATTTGTTTGTTTGTTTATTAAGTTATTTGTGTTGGAGTCTCACTGTGATACCCAGACTGGAGAACAGTGGCACAATCACAGCTCAGCCCAATCTCAAATGCCTGTGTTAAGGCAATCCTTCTGTCTTATCCTCCCAAATAGCTGGTACTACTGGTGCATGCCACCAAACATGACTAATTATTTTCCATTTTTTGTAGAGATGGGTATCACTGTATTGCCTAGAGTAGTCTCAAACTACTGGGCTCAAGTAATCCTCCTTCCTCGACCTCTCTAAAGTGCTGAGATATGGCTGTGTGCCACTGTGCCTGGCCCAACATTTCCCTTTTAGCTTTATTTTTTCTACACCCTGTTTCTCCCATCTGCCTGGTCTTAAGTCCAATTTCTGGAGGCTTAGAATGTGAAAACTACTCTGGTAACTAGACATTTTCAATCACTAATTGTTTCATTCCTTTCTAAAGGCAATTCCATTGATTTCTGAAAGTCAATGGTGCTAGAAATTCAAACAAAGGACCCATGCCAGAATCCTGGTCTTTAAATCTGCCAGGCTGTACAAGCAGATGGCTGATTTCACCATGTCTCGGCCACCATTGTCCCTGGACTCATCACATCCTTCTTCTAAGACTAGGATTGCCTAGTGCCATGCTTACCTCTTCCTTTGCTTTGATCTTATTCCAGGACATACTGAATGAGAAGCCTAACTTGTGATTTTAAATGGAACAGGGGCAAGAATCTTTGATGTTTAGGATAAAATCAAGATGTTGAAAAAAATCAAACAAAAGAATCTTTGAGGCCAGGCTTG
>NW_007260601.1:133051-207542 GCF_000164805.1 Carlito syrichta
GACTGGTTTGAGAACCACCCAGGCAACTTGGTGAGACCTCATCTCTACAATAAATAAAAAAATTACCTGGGTGTGGTAGCGCGAGCCTGTCGTTCCAGCTACTTGGAAGGCTGAGGCAGAAGGATAGCTGGAGCCCAGCAGGTCGAGTCTGTGGTGGCTGGAGGAGTGCCACTGCACTCCAGTCTGGGTGACAGAGTGAGACTCCAACTCAAAAAAAAAAAAGAATCTTTGGAGATGTCAAAGCAACCGCATATTCTGGAAGTGCTCCTAAGATAGACTCAGAAAGAATATGTCCTAGGACTTCATCCTTTTTTAACAATCATAAATAATCAATCATGAATGCAGATTTTTTAGTAAAACAAAATCAAGTTGTATATTCTGTTTTCAGGGCATTTGAGAATGCTTGTATTATTATGACTGCAATTTTTAGATTTGAAAACAATTGAAGAGTACAAAACGTCTCTCAACATTTTATTTGCAAGGTTTACAGTTATTCTTTTGTAATGCCCTTCCATTAAGAAGTAAATAAAATAAATACATTTTTATCTTTTGTGCATGTTAATTTCATTAACACAGGGATTCCAGGATGGGATTTGGAGATCCTCCAGTCCCTGTTAGGTAATCAGAATAGTCCCAGAGATGGAGCATCAGGAATCCAATATGGTTAGAAACTGGTAGTGGTGGTGTGATGTGTAGGTAGAGTGTGGGGAGGACCCTGAACTGAATATGAAAGTACAACTCCTAAACTAGATCCAATTTAAAAAATAGTGCATGGAAAGATTTCCACTTTACACCGACATGACCTAATTTCAGTCCCACAGTTAACCAGATTTTAAGACTTTGTGTTCTTGAGCAGGGTCTCACTCTATCACCCAAACTGAGTGCCACAATCACAGCTCACCACAGCATCAAACTTTTGGGCTCAAGTGATTCCCTCACTCCTGAGTAGCTGGGATTACAGGCATATACCACCATGACTGGCTAGTGGTTTTGATTTTTTTGGTAGAAATGGAGTCTTGTTATGTTCATCAGGCTGGTCTCAAACTCCCAGGTTCAAGCTATCCTCCAGCATCAGCCTCCTAACTGCTAGGATTACAGGTGTGAGTCACCACGCCTAGCCTTTTCTGACTTTGAGACCCCCAACTGGAGTTCTATTATCACTACCCATGCCAGAACTACCCTACACAAGTCCTAGACAAATATGCTCCCTGCCACAAACAGAAAAATATCATTCTCTAATTCTTTGCTAGTCTGACCGAAGCATATGTTAGAATCAGAGGTCTGTCTCCTACCAATTACTATTTTCCAGTCCAATTATTTAATCCAAGCATGAAGAAGAAGACCTTCAATAGAGATGGCAGGAAGAGCAACAGAAAGTCTTCAAAAAGCTGTCCTGACAGGCTCGGAATGTCAGAACGACCCATTGGGACACTCAAGGCTCAGTGGAGTACTTGGGACTCCTCTCTGGTCCTCTGCTGGCTCTATTGAGTCCCAGTCATTGACTACAAGTTTCACTCCCTGAAATGCTCAATCCCTGGCTGCCTTTCCTCCCGTGAAATTCCCCTGTCCCCACACCAGGGCAGAAGAACCCACCCACTGCCCCTCCAAAAGGAAAGTCAGGCTATCCAGGCTCTGGTGCCAGTTCACCCACCAGGCTCCCCACCACCACTCCCTCCTATACTCTGTCATTTCACAACAGATGAACCAGGAATACATACATCAAAGAATAACTCAGTGCTTGTGCAAAAATTTTTTGAGAGAACAGAACAGGTAACCAGAGCTATGAACACCCAACCTCTCCCACTGCATTTCAGCAAACACAGAGTTGTTTCTCCAACAGGCTTTTTCCAGAGAATTATTAAAAGAAACTTCTGACTTGAAGAAATCTCAGGGCTTCAGGGAAGTAAAGGCCAAAAGCTGAGGCAGTTCAGGGTCAACCTGGCCACTGTACATGGGATGCATCTCCAGCAAGAATTGGTCATCAGGTGGGTAGATGCTGGAGGTAGTGAGAGAGCGATGTTCAGGAGGGTCTCTACCATCAAAGATCCTTGACTCCAGTCCAGTGCACCCAGAGGAGGTGTTCTGGAACAGGTAAGCTGCAGGGGATGCTGTTTCCCAGGTTCTGGTCGGCAGCAGCGACAACAATGCCATCCTCTCTTGGGATGCCTCTTCTCTGGCTCATGACTATTTGCTCTGAACCCCTGGTCAAGGTGCATGTCTTCAATCTAAGGACAGAGTATTACATACATAGGTCACTGGTTTTTTATTTTCTGAAATTCACACATTTACACAAACTTTAACAGGTTTTTTCATAGGCTGCTTCTAAGATATTTGTCCCTAATGAACTTCTGCCACACTTTCCATAACCCTGTCCCATAGTGGACACTCGGATTACCATTCAGTCATCAATTGCCACATGAAACAGTCCCTTTCTATTCCTAACTATCATAAAAAGATACATTACTGTGTCATCACTGAGAACCATGAAACGAAAGTCCTAAGAACAGCTCTTTCACTAGATCCAGAATAAAAAATGGTTGAAGAGAAAATTTTCCTACTGAAGGGATGCGAGACATAACCTGCTTCCATTCACAGAATTTTCAAGATTTTGAGGTTAATTGTGTTTCACACCAGTGAAGTTCCTTTGCCACTTGGCTTCTGGACACACCCCATGGCAACATGCCTCAGACTATTCTTCTCCTGCCCACTACTGAGCAAAAAGACGTTTCCCATACCCACAATAGAATAGCTGAAAGGATGATGATGAGTGGTCTGTGCTACCATCAAGCCTTCTACAACCAATATTTGGACACAATGTTTCCAGGCCAGGAAAATGCAGTGGAATTGCCAGAGCATCAGACTGATGACACTAAGGTCACTAAGGACACCCAAGGTGATCCATTGTCAGTATGAAGATCTAGTTTTAAAAATCTCCACTCTGTTCTTCAGGGACATTTGCTTTTACACACTTCTCCCTGTCTTGCTTGAAGGACTCAAATGACTGTGTCCCAAGCTGCCAGCTGGAGAGACTAACATGGCAAAGAATTGAAGGTGGCTTGAAGCCAGGATTAGTGAGGGAACTCAAGTTCATCTTGAGCAAGTAAAATTAACTTCATGGTTTGGGTAAAAGCCAAATACCATTGATATCACAAAATATTCTCTTTTGACAAATTGATTTTAATCATGTTCAAACTCTTGAAAATAAACCATAGAAAGTAGAACAATTGCATTTTGATTACAATAATAATCTTCACATTATGGGGAAATACAAATTTTATTGACTACAGGAGGTACTGAGTTTGTACAGTGATACACAAAGAGAAAGCTGTCATGAAATTTTCATTGTGCCCATCTTAAAAACCAATATTCAACTAGTGACATTAGCTTCAACTCCCCAAACACACTTATGTCCACACACTAACACATGCTAACATTCCCACTAGTTCTGCTTGATTGTAGCCAAAACTAAGAATTGCAAAATTTATACTGGAAGAAAATTGGAAATACGTAGTCTCAAATCCCAGTCATAAGACTGACCTTGTTAAATGAAATGAAGAAATGTCATGATGTAGCTAGAAGATGTGAATTACAAAAAGCATGGCAAGTCATGCTATGTCTCTAGGCTTTCTTGTTAATATTTCCTGTTTCTAAATATGGAGAAAATGGACACAGGCACTAGTAGCCAATTCCGACTCTTGGCTCAAAGAAGGCAAAGACTCTGGAGTCACAGGTGTATTCGAATTCAGAAGGTGCAGAATGAGAAAAGGGTGCTTTACAGAGATGAACGTATGGCCGGGCTCCCTCTCCGCTAAGGCTCGCCCATTCCGCTCCAGGAGCATAAGAAGTCCGCAGCAGCGGAAAGGTCTTAATAAGGCCGGATTCCTCAACTTGCCTACGGTGAAGCAGCAGCGCTGTCGTGCAGCGTTCTCCTAGCGGAGCGCTGGTTAGCCGGCAAACTGCAGCCCTGGAGCTAGGACTCCCGACGCCGCCGCCAGCCTTGGGCACAGGCTATGTTGGGCCCTGTCCGTCCCCCTTCGACCCCGACCTGTGCGACCTTTCGGAGGACAGTGAAGACTTCCACTGGGACCTGTTTGCTAACCCCTTCGGGCAGCTGCGCCTGAAAACCTACAGGTCCGGTTACTTTCTGGTACCGGGAAACCGCCCCAGGCCAGACGGGGCGCCCTGAGTCCAGTAACCGACATCTCGCAGGCACTCGCAGAAGCAGCAGGAAAGGCAGAGGCAGCAATCGCCCACCAGAAGCCAAACCGACGCGGCTCCCAGCGACCTTCTTTGCCCTGCTTGTCCTGCTCTGGGACAGATGATCGCAACCCGACACCACTGATGGCTGAGACACTCCCCAGCCTTAACCTCCACCGGCTCCAGGCGGTCACCACCCTACGCCTTGATTGTTGGTTGAGGCAGATCGTGGCACGGTGGGTGGCTGGAGCCTCCATGGAACCGGGAGCCCGGCGAGTTCTTTGCCCAAGGGTGGCTCTTGTGTGAAACCTCTGTGTTTGCTCCAGCGACAAGGGAGACCTTGAGCCTCCAGAGCGTTGAATAGACACTTTTCTCTTAGCTAGGCTCTCAATAAAATTGTCCCTAGATGCGCAATTCTGTGTTTTCTTGCATGTTTTTGGCTCGGCACCGGGGGAAGGATTGTGAGCTGGGGTACCTGTCTGTGCATGTTATTGGGAGACCATGGTGGTCCAGGAATGGGGTCGTGAAAGATGCGTCAGGGGCTTCACCGAGCTGCGTGCACAGCGGAGGGGGAGCTTTCTGTGTAGGGGCTCCTCTGGGGAGAAGCATGGCCTGTCTTCAAACCTGCCCAAACGCCGGGTACCCATAGAGGAGATTTGCCACTTACGGATTCAGCAGGGTAGCCCTGAGAGCCTCACTTAGCCTGGGAGATGCTTGTGCTTCCATTGTCCAGGCATGTTTTTCTGAAAGCCCATTGCAGGCAGCTGCCCTTTCCTAGGCTCCTGTGTCCGGCCTACGACCCCGCTCTGCACACTCCCTCTAGGCTGGCTGAGGTGGTCTCCTATTCTAATTGGTTGAATACTGAGAAAAAAGGGCGACACCCAAGAAAGTTCTCATGTGGAGTAGAAATGAGAAGGAAGCAGACCCAGGCCAGGGTGGCCATGCACTAAACTCCCACTCTTCAGTCAGATGGGCAAGCGAATGGCCACTTTTACACTTCTGGGTCTTCAATGTCATGGCCCTCCAGACTGCAGTCTTGGAGAAGGTTGACTGCGAGCAGGCTTGAGTAGAGGGATTGCTAGAAGAGTCGAAAATGCTCATAAAGCATTGGCTGGTATGAACTCAGGACTCTTGGGGCTCACAGGAAGTCTGGGCTGATCTGTGTGTTTGGAGCAGGATGAGGAAGACAGGTGGAAGAAGGGGAGGCCAGGTTGGGAGTGGGGTATGGGGCTGGGCACATAGCAAAGTGCATCTGCCCCAAGGGCCCTGAGATGGGGTCCAAGGGTAGACTATGTTAGTCTCGAGGGGCTACTCTGTTGAGAGCATGAGAGCTGGATCCCTCTTGGGGGGACTTGTAGGCTGGTTTAAAGATAGGTCAAGCTTTTCTCCAGGTGGTGCCATTGCACAGAAGTCACCCCTCCTGCTCCACACAAATCAGTCTAGAGATGCCACCCAGAAACCATGCGCCTTTTGCTTCCCCTTCCAAGGCAGATCATGGACACGCACCCACATGCGTAAACACACAATACACCCCTGTTCCTAATTATTCTCCTAATGTGGAACCAGAAACTCGTGAGAAGAATTGTGCATCTCAGGACCATTTTATTTAGAGGACTAAGACAAAAAGTGTCTTCTCAATGCTCTGAGGGCACGAGGTCTGCCTGGGCACTGGACCTAATGCAAAGGATTTGGTGTCCAACGATGTTTCTCAGAAGAACCACACAAGAAATGCCGGACCAAATTAATATCCGGGTTCCCAGGTGCTGTGGGTGGTCCGCAGAGGCTGCAATCCACCATTGCGCCTAGGATTCGCCTCCACCAAGACTGCAGGCATCCGGTGGTGGTGGTCGCCTGGGGCAGGTGGAATTCAACCTTGGGCAGGATCTCCAACATTAGAGGTGTTGGGTTGCAGTCATCTGGTCCCAGAGCAGTATAACCGGAACCAGAGAGGCCACTGAGATGAGCATTGGTTGTGCTCCCAGTGCGTAGTGGTACATTCTGCCTGTCTTGCTTCTTTTCCAGATGCCTGTGCATCGTTGGTACTGGGTCTGAGGGTCCTGTGTCTGTAGTCGAGGGTCTCCAGGGAATGGGAAAGTGACCAGACTCAGAGGTTTCCAGGTGAAGCAGCAAGAAGGGATTGACAAACAGGTCCCAGTGGAAGTCTTGGCTGTCCCCAGAAGAGTCGCAAAGGTCGGGGTGGAAGGGGAGCAGCCATGGCACATCATCTACTGGGCTCAGGGCTGAAGGTGTCAGGTGTCCTGGTTGCAGGGCTGAGGAATTCCTGGAGGACTGCGTACCTCCAGGAGAGCACTGCAACATCACCATCGAGTGAATGACTGCTCCACTTGCTGGGATAGCTGTCCTGAGGACCCCTGGTGCCACTGAGGGCTTTTTATGCTCCTGGGGTAGAATGTGTGGGTCTGACTGGAGAAAAATTCCACTGGGTGGGGATGGGCAATCCCAGAACTAATTTCATCAGAGGACCCTTCCTGGGACTTGAAGCCCTAAATGCAATCATCTTGGAGGAAATTATCCAAAGACATATAATCCTAATGTGAGAGGCCATCCGTATTGGGACTGAGCCTTGAGCAACAAGGGAAATGGGTGAGGGAATGTACTTCGGGGGACAAGGCTTTGCCTGGAGGTGACGAAATCCTCAATCTTCCCCAGACCTCAGCAGGAGAGACTGAAAGGCAAGGTTCCAGAGGGTGGAATTCTTGGGGGACAGAGGATCAGAGGGATGCCTCAGGGGGATGTGCACTGTGGTGGAGCAGAGGACAGTGCCTAGGAGACTTTCACTGTCCTGGTGGTGATTTCTGCTGCTCAGTGGCTCAGTGTCAAAATCTTCATTTTCCATTAGCTTCTGGGTCACAAGAAGCAGCCAAAGTCACAGGCTCCAATGACTGAGCTCCAAAGCTCTTCTGTGCCTTTCTAGAGGAGTGATCCTTAGTGTCCTGTCTAATTTGTGAAGGCAAAAAAAAAAAAAAAAAATCCTGTTTTGTGAAGGCTAATGGAAATTTGAGTTGGACCAGATGGTTTCATGGACACAGCACCATGATGGAAAGTTATTTTCTATACAGTTAAGTACTGGCAGAAAGAATGTGCTCCTCAATGACTCATCATGAGTATCAATTCGATGCTAGTTGAACAACAACATTCATGAGAACAGCATCAATAATTTCCATGAGATACTTTCTAGAAGTGGAAGCATTCCATATCACATCTGTTGGATACAATGGTAGGTAACTCATCTCTGAATCTCTCCTACAGACCTCATCATCTCTCAAAAGAGAAAGTCACCACAAAGAGGTTATTTAGAACACAGACTACTGCTGTATCCCTGTGATTGTTCAATTGAAGATGAGAAAATCAGGATGCAAATATGATGCTTCCCTTCACCATCATTGGGTTTGTGTTTGGAATTGAAGGAAACCACATATTGATAAAAATAAGAAAAACACTTAAGAGAAATAGAACCAAAGTAAGACAATGACAGGATGAGTAGATACTGAAGAAAGACAATGAGGAATGGCACATTCTAGGAATTTTCATGGGAAAAATGTGGAAACCTTAGAGCTGAAAGGGAGACTGTGAAAGGGTGAAGACTATAGCATGAAGTCTGGGTGGTTGGAAGGGTGGGACAGACACAAATGGGTTTGAGCCCAGTGACTGCTAGAGGGCCCTGGGGAGGTGAGGCACCAGCAAGAAATCACTCTATATTCAGAAACAGCTATGGGTCCTGCTGGGGTTCTAGACAAACCACAAGAGCTCCTCTGCCACTGGCCTTCTTGAAACCACCCACAGCAGCATGGCAGCAGGGACTATGTCTGTCTTGTGCTCACCACAAGAGGGAAGACTTTTTCTAGCGCCACACTAATATGACTAAAATACAGGCAAGGGCGAGAGGTCTGCCTTGCGTTTGGCCCTTTATAACCGACATCCACAAGGGGGAACCCAAAAAACTGGAGTTACCTTTTGGAGGGTGAGCCCCTTGAAGTACAGGCTTCTCCTACAAGGTAAGTGTCTAGGAACCCCTCAGAATCAGTGTAACAGCTTGCACTGTGAGAGGCTGTTTTCTGCTTCATTCATATATATTTTAAGATTCCTTCAATGTCTATGCTCATTTCATGATGAGTAATTTACACAAACAACTTGCCCACACTGTACTGAGTGTTCAGCAGTTTTTGACCAATATGACATAACCCCATGCCCTACCCTTCCTATTCACCCTACTTCTTGTTCGTTTGTTTGTTTCCCTGGAAGAGAAAATCCTGAAAGCAACCTTTTGCTGAAGTGGAAGAGGTGAAACTAAATGGCAGAAGAGCTAAAAGGCATCAAAATTGATGGGTCCAAAAACTGGTTTTGAGCAGTGGAAAAAATATCTCAATGAATATATTGCATCAAACTGAAAGTACTTTGAAGGTGACTCAAGTTTAAGCATGTAAGAATACATACACAATTCTTTTTTTTTTTTAGTTTGAGTCTCACTCTGTCACCCAGACTGGAGTGCGGTGGCCACTCCCGGCCATTGCAGCCTGGACCTGAAGGACTCTGGTGATCCTTCCGCCTCAGCCTTCTGAGTAGCTAGAACTACAGGTGTGTGCTACCATTCCCGGCTAATTTTTGATTTATTGTAGAGATGAGATCTCACCAAGTTGACCAGGTGGGTCTCGAACCCATGGGCTCAGGCAATCCACTCACCTCAGCTTCCCAAAGCACGGGATTACAGGCTGAGCCACCGAGCCTGGCTAAATACACAAATTTTAACAAATAAATCTCGTTTTGGGGGTATCTCTCCTTAGAAATCCAAAGTGTTTAGGTGCAGTGTCTCAGGCCTGTAATCCCAGCACTTTGAGAGGTTGAGGTGGGAGGATCACTTGAGACCAGAAGTTCAAGACCCTCCAGCGCAGCAAAGTGAGATCACATCACTAAAAAAAAAAAAAAAAATAGAGAGATAAGTTGGGTATGGTTGCAGGAGATACAAGTAAACTTGCTACACAACCATCTAGTGCGGGCATGATCCGTTCAATTGGACCTGTCAAAAACTATGCTCAACTTTGTTTTAAATAATGTCATCAGAAAGATGTCATTTTTCTGTGTTTTCTTGTGCTGGACTGTGCTGTCAAAATCAATTTGCACCAGAGATTAACACCACTATCCAGTTTTCAGCACCTTGATTGTGGATCACAGTGAAGTGAAAAAGTTCAAGTTTGGAAATCACTTCGTCCTTTTCTTCTTGTTCCAGATGTACTGTTTCACAATTCAGGCAATTCTAGACTCAGAGTGTCACCTGTCTTACTTGGTTCTGTTCTCTGCATGAGGGCCCTGGTTATTGCCCACTCTGCGTGTGACAGACTACAAGTTCTAAGCAACTTCCAGGAGCTGAGCTAAGATTCAGGGGAATGTTCCAGCGTACTGCAGGGCAGGGCTTCTTCCATGCAATGAGCAATTTAAAAGGCATCTCAGATGGCCTAGTCTGGGGGCTGACAAGATAATTTTATTCCTGGGGACTGCACAGATTTGGGTTTTCTTTTTTTTTTTATCGATATTTTTTATTTTGATATTGTGGGGTACAGTTAAGGGTTAGGTATACAAATATGCTTCATTCAGGCCCCCTTGTTGATAACTGGTGTCTCCCCGTTGTAAATAGATGTTTACCCCTCATAGTTTCCCAACACTGTCAGTCATTTTCTTACAGTAGTGCATTGGATGATCGAGGTCCACTATATGAGTGAGAATATGTGGTACTCAGATCTTTGTTTCTGTGAGAGGTCACTTAGTATTATACACTCTAGCTCCATCCAGGTTGCTACAAAATTCATGATTTTGTTCTTTTTTATGGCTGCATAGTATTCCATCGTGTATATATATGTACCACATTTTTTAAATCCAGTCCTTTTTTGATGGGCAGAGATGTTGGTTCCAGGTTGTTGCTATTGTGAACAATGCTGCAATAAACATTCGTGTGTAGGTATCTTTTTTATAGAGTGATTTGAGTTCTTCAGGATAGATTCCCAGTAGGGAGATTGCAGGGTCGTTTGGGAGGTTGATGTTTAGAGCTTTTAGGAATCGCCACACTGCTTTCCACAGAGGTTGCACTAGTTTACACTCCCACCAACAGTGTAGAAGTGTTCCCTTTTCACCACATTCTCTCCAGCAGCTGTTATTTTTTGAGTTGTTGATAACTGCCATTCTGACTGGAGTTAGGTGGTATCTCAGTGTGCTTTTGATTTGCATCTCCCTGATGATTAATGAGGTTAGCCATTTCTTCATGTGTTTGTTGGCTGCTTGGATGTCTTCCTTTGTGAAGTCTCTGTTCATATCTTTTGCCCACTTTATATTGGGGTTGTTTGTTTTTTTCTTTTTAGCACGTTTGAGTTCCCTGTAGGTCCAGGATGTTAAGCTTTTGTCAGACCTGGAGTTGTCAAATACTTTTTCCCAGTCTGTAGGCAGTCTTCTTGCTCTCCTGATGATTTCTTTGGCTTTGCAGAAGCTTGTCAGTTTAATGAGGGCCCACTTGTCTATCTTATCCCTTATGGCCTGTGGGTTTTGAGTTTTGTTCAGGAATTGGTTGCCAGTTTCAATTTCCATGAGGGTATGTTCTTCATTTTCTAAGGTCCTAATGGTTTGAGGTTTTATATTTAGGTCCCTGATCCATTTGGAGTTAATTTTTGTTTATGGGGATAGATAGGGGTCCTGTTTCCATCTTCTGCACGTGATCAGCCAGTTTTCCCAGCACCATTTACTGAATAGGTTCTCCTCTCCCCAGTGGTAGGTGGTGGAGGCTTTGTCAAAGATGAGTTGGTTGAGAAATTGAGGTCTTGCATCAGGAATCTCCATTCTACTCCATTGGTCTATATGCCTGTTCCTATACCAATACCAAGCTGTTTTGATGATTGTAGCTTTATAGTAAAGTTTGAAGTCTGGTAATGTGATACCACCTGCTTTGTTTGTTTGGTTTTTTTTTTTTTTGGCTGAGGATTGTTCTGGCTATTCTTGGTTGTTTGTGTTTCCATTTGAATTCCTGTGTTGTTTTTTCTAGGTCTGAGAAGAATGTTGCTGGTAATTTGATAGGTATGGCATTGAATCTGTAGAATGCCGTAGGTAAGATGGACATCTTCACAATGTTGATTCTTCCAATCCATGAGCATGTTATATTTTTCCACTTGTTTCTGTCATGTTTGATTTATTTGAGCTGTGTTTTGTAGTTTTCATTGTAAAGGTCTTTCACTTCTTTGGTTAGGAAGATGCCAATGTATTTCATTTTTTTGTGTGGCTATTGTGAATGGAATTGTGCTTATTATTTGGGTTGCTGTTTGTTTATTATTGGTGTAAAGAAATGCGATTGTCTTTTGCACATTTGTTTTATATCTTGAGACTTTGCCAAAGGCCTTTATCAGTGTCAGGAGGTTTTTGACAGATTCTCTTGGGTTTTCAAGGTATACGATCATGTCATCTGCAAAGAGAGATAATCTGATTTCTGCTTTTTCTATTTGGATACCCCTGATTGCCTTCTCTTCTCTGATCGCTCTAGCCAGGACTTCCAATACTATGTTGAACAGGAGAGGTGAGAGTGGGCATCCTTGTCTTGTTTCAGTTTTCAGGGGAAATGGTTCCAATTTTTGTCCATTTAGGAGTATGCTGGCTGTGGGTTTCTTGTAGATGGCTTTTACTACTTTGAGGTATGTTCCCTGTATGTCTAGATGTTCATGGGTTTTTATCAAGAAGGGGTGTTGGATTTTATCAAAAGTTTTTTCTGCATCTAATGATATAATCATGTGGTTTTTGTTTTGACATCTGTTGATGTATTTAATTACATTTTATGTTTTACAAATGTTGAACCAGCCTTGCATTCCAGGGATGAATCCTATTTGGTCATAATGGATGATTTTTAAGATGTGTTGTTGAATCCAGTTTGCTAGGATCTTGTTGAGAATTTTAGCATCTATGTTCATTAAAGATATTGGCCGGTAGTTCTCTATTTTGTTGGATCTTTACCTGGCTTGGGTATCAGTGTGATGTTAGCTTCATAAAATGATTTGGGGAGGGTTCCATCTTTCTCAATCACCTGAAATAGCTTCAGTAGGATTGGAATCAGTTCCTCCTTAAATGTCTTGTAGAATTCTGCTGGAAAGCCATCTGGTCCGGGGGTTTTTTTGTAGGCAGTTTTCTTATTACCTAGTCAATTTCCTGGATTATTATGGGTCTATTTAGGGTCTCAATTTCTTCTTGTTTCAACCTAGGCAGGTTGTGTGATGACAGAAAGTCCTCCATTTCCTTGAGGTTTTCCATACAAGTGTACCTGGTAGTCTCTGATGATCTTTTGTATTTCTTCAGGGTCTGATGTGACTTCATCTTTTGTGTTTCTGATTGTGCTTATTTGGTTTTTTTCTACTCTTTTTCTTGGTCAGTCTAGTTAGGGGACCATCAATCTTGTTTATCCTTTTGAAGAACCAGCTTTTTTGTTCATTGATTTTTTGTATTTTCTTTTTGTCTTCTATGTCCTGGAATTGGGGTTTTATTTTGGTGATCTGAATTCTTCTGCTGAAATTAGGGTTTTTGTGATCTTGCTTTTCCAGCTTCTTAGGTGGCTTGTTAGGCTATTAATTTGTGCTCCTTCCATTTTCTTCATGTGTGTTTGTGGGGATATTAATTCCCCTCTTGCTATAGATTTTAAGGTGTCCCAGGGATTTTGGTAAGATGATTTGTTATTTTCATTTGTTTCCAGGTATCTTTTGATCTCTGTTCTGATTTCATCATTGATCCAGGAGTTGTTTAGCATCATGCTGTTTAGTGTCCATGTCTTTGTGGATTTTGGGGGAACCTTGTTGGTGTCAATGTTTATTTTTATTCCACTGTGATCTGAGAAGTTGCATGGTAGAATTTCAGTCTTTTTAAATTTGCTTATGCTTGATTTATGGCCGATAATGTGGTCGATCTTGGAATACGTGCCATGCGGTGATGAGTAGAATGTGTATTCTCTGGTCTTTGGATGGAGTGTTCTGTAGGTATCAGTTAAGTTCATTTGATCCAGAGACACATTGAGGTTCCGAATCTCATTGCTGATTTTTTGTCCTGATGATCTGTCAAGGGTTGTGGTGGGGTATTAAAGTCCCCAGTTATGATGGTGTTAGAGTCAATATCTTTCTTTAGTTTATCTAGGAGTTGCTTTGTAAAAGTTGGTGCACCTATGTTAGGTACATACATGTTTAGGATAGATATTTCTTGTTGATGGAGTGAGTCTTTTATCGTTATGTACTGGCCCTCTGTGTCTTTTTAAATTTTTGATAGCTTAAGTGGTATTTTGTCTGAAATTAGGATTACAACTCCTCCTTTCTTTTGTGTTCCATTTGCCTGGATATTTGTTTCCCATCCTCTTACTTTGAGTCTGTGTATGTCCTTTCTAGTGTGATGCACCTCTTGAAGGCAGTATATTGTTGCCTGGTGATATTTTATCCATTTTGCCAATCTATGTCTTTTCAGTGGTGCATTTAGTCCATTCATATTCAGGCTAATTATTGAAATGTGAGAGTTCATCCCTAACATACAGTTCTTTTAGAGTTGTTCTTCCACTTTGTTTATTGTCTTTCTTTTATTTTGGGGGTTGGTTCATATTTATTTTATTTTTTTCCTGTACTCTTGTGAAAAATGTTGCTCTTTTTTCCCCTTTTCTTCTGTGTTTAGTACCTTCTTAAGTGTTTCATGTAGAGGTGGTTTGGTGGCACGTAAGTTTTTAGGGATTGGACATCTGGGAAAGATTTTAATTCTCCCTCACTGATGAAGCTTAATCTGGCAGGGTAGATTATTCTTGGTTGAAATGGTTTATCTTTTAGGACTTTGAAGATAGGGTTCAAAGCTCTCCTAGCCTGCAGGGTTTCTGTACATAAATCTGCTGCTATTCTAATTGGTTTTCCATGGTTGGTAATCTGACCTTTTTCTCTTGCTACCTCTAGCATTTTTTCTTTTATGCCTAATTTGTTTAGGCAAATTATTTTTATGTGTCTAGGAGTTGGTTTTTTCATTTCTTGTCTTGCAGGGGTTCTCTGGATCTCTTGTGTTTGAGTTTTTGCATCATTGTTTAGATAAGGGAAGTTTTCTTGTATGATCTCATGGAAGGTTTGTTCCACTGTGATCTCTGTCTCTCTTTCTGCCTAAGGCAGACCAATTACTCTTAGGTTAGGCATCTTGAGGTAATCTCTATCTCTTGAAGTTTTTCTTCTGTCTTTCTGACCTTCCTTTCTGTGTTTTTGAGAGTTTGGGTTATTTCTATATTTTGGTCCTCAAGCTCAAGATTATTTCTTCTGCTTGTGTAATTCTGCTTTCCATGCTTATCAGTTTATTGTTTATTTCATTCACAGTATTCTTTATTACTGTTATCTCAGATATCAGCTCCTTTCTAGTTTCTTCTTGAGTCTCCTCAATTCTTTTTAATCTCTCCATTAATGTCTTGATGTCTAGGGTTGTATTTTGATACCATTCATTCTTGTGGGGGCTCTTCATTGTTTGCATTCCAAAGTCAGTTTTCTCAGTGTCTGCCCTCCCAGGAGTCTGGGAGAGACCCATATTCTTCTTCTGATTTTTCTGCATTTGTGTAGATTTTTCTCTCTCATTCCTTAGTGGATCAAGTTCCTGAGATCTAATTGGCCTCTCTCCTCTGTTTCTGTTTCAGGCAGTTAGCTTGTTGCCTGGGAGATCTTTGACACTAGTCTCTATTCAACGTAGGGGAGAGGCTTTGTCTCTGGTTAATGACATCACAATTGGAACCGAGGTGGATGCTCTGATAGGTGGGTGGGGTGATGCGATATAAATATGCATTCGAGAATCTCACGGATCCAATTATACGGTCGTCATCTTCAGGTCACCTTATCTGTGTATTTTAAATGGTTTAACTATTGTAATCCTCTTCACAATCTCATAAGAAGACAGAGAGGTTGTGTAACCCGTACCAGTCTATGGTGTGTCAGGAATTGGGTTGCACAGAAGGGGGTAAGTGGCAGGCAAGCAAGCATTCTGTCTCGAGATTTGGGTTTTCAGATGCACTGTATTTTTCTCCAAGTCACCTAAGAAAAAGCATGTTTTTTTGAGGAAACATTAGTTTTCTGACAGTTTTATTTTACAACAATGAGAAAAGTGCAGATTTTCTGTTTTCTAGTTTTTCGTGTGTGTGTTTCTGTGTGTGAGAGAGATTTGCTGTATTCCTTCTACCTAACACCCCATATCAAAATAAAAAACCCAAATCCTGAGTTGGTTATTATGCTGTGACTTTAAAAGTACTAACCCCAAACTATAACCATAAGACATCAGAATATACCACTCCAAAATATACCAAGTGATATCTTTCAAACTTGATATTTTGAGAAATTATAGTCACAGGAGCACCACTGAAGAGATGTTCCTTTGTAAAAGAAATTTGCATCTTTAAAGGAAAAGCTTATTAGCAAAAATATGTATATCAAGATGCTAGCTACTCTGACACAGTTATCACTTGAGATAATGTTATCTGCACAAGGCAAACTTTCTTCCTCATACTTTTCTTATTCTCACCCACTCATGATTTGTCACCATCCCCAAACCCCAGAATTCCCAAGTCCTTATTTTTTTCTTTGCCACCACATGCTATATAAAGCTTATCTGGTCTTTTGGAGTGTAATATTTTTGAGGCTCCTACACATATGAATGGAAATAAAGTTTTATCCTGTTAGGCCATGTACAGTGGTTCACACCTGTAATTCCAGCACTTTTGGGAGGCTAGCATGGAAGAATCCCCTGAGCTGAGTAGGTCCAGGCTACAGTATGTGATGACTGCACCACTTCACTCCAGCCTGATTGACAGAGTGAGACCTTAATACATAATTACTCCTATTAATCTGTCCTATAGCAACTTAATTTCGAGCCCATCCAAAAAAGCTGAAAGAGTATAAGAAAGTTTTTCTCCCCATTCTTAAAGTAACATTATTTATTCTTTAAAAAAATTTTTAAAGATGGAAGTCTTTCTCAGTGTAACCCAAACTAGAATGTAATGGTATGATCATAACTCACTGCAGACTCAAACTCCTGGGCTCAACTGATCCTCCCACCTCAGCATTCTGAGTAGCTGGGATTACAGGCATGCACCATCACACCTGGAAATTTTGTGTTTTATAGTTAGCATTTTTTGTCTGATCCAAAGAATTCATTTCTTATCCTCTGAATTAGAAGATATTCTTGTATTTCCTACCAATAATTTTACATTATTGCTTATAAAATGTATGTCCTTAATGGATCTGCTATTGATGTATGGTTTGAGAGAGAGATCTGATTTAATATTTTTTTCTTTAAGTAGATAATTAAGCTCAATATATCACAGATAATTTAAGCTTAATTTGTCAAAGAGTCCTTCCATTTCTTACTCATTTGACATGGGACATATACCTCTATCTAGTTAGCTAACTATTTATTTACATTGTGTGTGAGATGAAAACAGAAAAAGATAGGCAGGAAGGAGAGAATTACATAAAATATATACATATATATAGACTAACACACCAAAGTTCCATACAATTATGAGTTTGTCTAATGGCAATTCTAGTTCTATAGTCAATTTATATTCTTCTGTACCAATTGTCCACTATCTTAATTACTATAGCTTCAAAATAAGTGATGCTATCACACAGCACACGTACTACCATCTTGTACTTCTTTTGTAGCTATGTTCTCTTTTATGCCTCTTTAGATGTTCTTGTGGTTTGTAGAGTCAACTCACTTTACTTCATTAAAAACTTCTTTTGGAGCCAGGCTCAGTGTCACATGCCTGTAATCCTGGCTTTTGGAGATGTCAAGGTAGGAGGATTGCTTGAGCCCAGTTACTCAACACCAACCTGAGCAAAATAGTGAGACTTCATCTCTATTAAAAAGAAAAGAAAAACTACTGTTGGAATTGCTTGAATGTATGTGATTGAGCTCAGAAAACAATACCTTAAAATTAAGACCTTAACAATAGTCTCAGAAATAAGTATTTTCTCTGACCATTTTATCATCTTGTCTCTCAGTCCCATCATCTCCCAAGACTAGCCATATAAACTAGAACCCCTCTTTATCAAGGTGGTCATACAAATCAGAGCACTTGTTCCCTAAAGTCAGTCAAAAACCCTAAACATATTTTACGCACAAACTGGCCATAAAGAAATTATCTGGCCTTCTTTGATTGACTGTAGGTCATAAGACACCTATTTCAGAGAGGGCTCTGTCCCATACCCAGAAGGAAGGAATGCATGCTCAGAGAGGCCAAGAAGAACCTGGATAGGAAAACCTTGTTGATTTCCCTATCAGTCTATTAATATTAGATTATATCCTTATTGTCCAATCATATATATCCATCACCCAGGCTGGAGTGCAGTGACAAAATCTTGGTTCATTCTTACCTCAACTTGCTGACCTCAGGTGATCCTCTCACTTCAGGCTTCCCAGTAACTAAGATGCACTACACTCAGCTGGTCTCAAATTCCTGGGCTCAAATAATCCTTTCACCAGTACCTCCCAAACTGCTGGGATTACAGACATGGGCCACCATTGCTGGCCTTTGTCTCATTATATTTTTACCTGCCTGTTCATGCTTTAAATTTATAATCTCGGGGTCTATATTTGGAAAAGGTCAAATTAAACACTGACCATTTGTCCAATGATCTTCTAAAATCACTTATTGATTCTCTTTAAAAACTATTTTACATTTCACATTTTGAGGTACAGAGAGGAGTGATGGCAACTGAGTATGTCTCCCAGACAGGAGGAGGGATCAGAATGAGACAGAACCCACTACACAGCTGGGTGTTTAGGAAATGTTTTGCTCATGCCCAGGGTTCTGATGCCTTTACTCTCCACCCTCTGCTCTTGTAGAAGGTCACCAGGGTCAAGGGTGTTGGGCGGACGTGTTAGGGCAGGTCAGAGAAGGAAGAAAGAACAATTGCTGGGATTTCTCAGGGCAAAGTCTCGGCTGGAAGGTGTGTTTGGAGCAGGGTGGGGAAGGTCAGTGGAAGAAGGAAAGGCCATGGAGGTAGGGGAAGAGGAAAATGGAAGTGTAAATGCTATAAGATTGTTGTCATGAGCTTCCATAGAATAGGATTCTGGATGATGGAGCATAAGCACTTCCTGCGCTAAGTGGAATTTGCAGTAGTTCCCTTATGATGCTGCTTTTTCTGGACCTCTTTCTTGGCGTTGAGAGCACATGGGCAAGTTTAAAGATGGGTCATGCTTCTCCTGTGCAGCTGCTATACACGTCAACTACCCTTTGCTCAGCCAAAAAAAGACACCGACGTCCAGCATTATTCATGACTGCATTTCTGTCCAATTACTAACACCCATTCCCTCCTGCCCCCAACATACAAACATATAAGCTCACTTTCCCAAAAGCAAATAAGAAATACACGTGAGAAACAAATAATTGAATTGGCAGACCATTTTTTTTTTATGGGGAAAGACAAGCAAAAAATGAATACAACGTACTCTGAAGGCACAACTTCTCTTATTTTATCATTTGAGCAAAATCAGAAGTTTTATTATAATAGTGAGCATTTGCAAAGAATCATTCAAAGAAGCATCTCTGCAGGAGCCAATGTGCCAAAAGTTGGCAGCTGAGGCTGCTGGGTGACCCTCTCCACTGGGCCAAAGAGCTGCTGACAGAAAGCTTATCACTTGAGGGATGGATGCTGGTAGTAGAAGTTTCTTTGGGAGAGAAGGTTTCCCCTTGGGAGGTATAAAGCTCTATTCATCTGTCCCAGGAGCCAATGATAGACAAGACAAGGGAGATTACAGGGGCAGCAACACCAGACTCTGGGACAGGAACAGGGAACATATTTGCTTCTTCTGGTACTTTCCATGCTTTGGGTCCAGAACTAACACCCCACCAACTAAGGGCACACATTTCCCTGGAACTGGTTGATAGTTCTGGGCATATGCAGGCTTGAAATGCACATTATGGGTTTGACTGAAGGGTCAGGGTTCCAGGGAGGCATAAAGTGTGGGTGAAGAAAGGTGGGGAAGAAGGGGTGTTGATTGCTGGAGAAAATGAGGGAGAGGAAGAGAAAGGGGAAACTGACGCTACCCCAGGGGGTAGGGGATCAGGGGAATGAAGGTCAAGGTGAGGTAGTCAGGAGTATTTTCAGGGTCCAGTGGTGAACTCAGAGTTTTTGTACTCTTTATCTCTGGAATGTCATGGCAGCTCCATCTGGGTAGATGAGTGGGACTGCCATCCATACAGGTCATGGGGCGACCCATGGTGCACTGGAGATGCCAAACCCCACCATGCTCCCATGCCAGGAAACTTCCAAGTGGTCCACCTTAAGTTGGGTCTTGACACTACACAGTCTTCCCTCTTCTCTCCGCATCCCATATCACTCATCCCTGGACTTGTGCATCCAGCAGCCAAACCAGAATCACACAAGAAAGAATTTCATGTTGAAAAAAAAATTTATTTTCCACTGTAACTCAAGCAAGAATTTACCCAGATCACACTGTGGCTACACCCTGGGGAGTCAGGCCTGTCCAAAGACAAAGGTGTCATGGGAGCTACTGCTGTGGGAAGAGAATCATGGAATGTAGACTCAAGTTCAGATTTCACTGCCCCTGGGATCTACACATGAAAGGTGCAGTCAGGCCACAATGTTCCTGGCTACCACCTGTAGACTCTGCTTCTGGGAAGCTTGGGGACCCAGGAAGTTTAGTGTCTAATCCAGCAGGGAGATTCTGGAGAGGGTCTCCAACATCAGACTTTTGAGGCTCAAGTCCTCCACCTGGGAACCTGGGCAAAAAGAGCCAGGGAGGTAGAGGAGGAGCATGTAGGCAAGTCTTCTCCAGTGGCATAGCCCTCTCCTGCAGGTGCTTATGGCTCCTCCTGCATCATCAGCATTGTGTCTTTGTCCAGAAGCTCAGCGGTCAGCACCACACTTACATGCAAGATGCTTCCACTATGGCAGGGATGGCAATGTCACTTCAAGGCATTGAGGTTCACAGTGAAGAGGTTCTGGGCTGAAATGGAATGGTCCCACCAGGGGTGGGAAGACCTGGGTCTCCAGGCTGGTGGTCTTGGGAGCCCTGGTGCTGGCTCTGAGAAACCAGGAGCCTCCTTCATATGGGCTTGAAAGTGTATTGCATCTTTCAGTTCCACCTTCAGTTGATGAAGAGAATGAGATCCATAAGCTTGCAACTGGCTGTTTTTTGTCCTCCTCTGCCTGAGTAGGCGGTCCTATGCTGAAGGAGGAGATCTGGGTAGTCACCGGAAGCCTGGGAGATAATTGCATCAGAGAAGGACCCACTCCATGTGTCAATATCCTGAAGAAGTTGACCAAAGGTACACCCTAGTGAAGAGATTGAAGTAGGAATGGAAAATCCCAAAGACTTCCTGAAGTGAAAGTGAGAATCTCTTGTAGAAGACGGAAAGTTCTAAATACCTGATTTTACACCTCACGTCTACTAGTAGTACTGCAGCAGTGACTGAAAACCAGGCTTAGGGAAAGAAGTATGTGTATATGTGGGAGGACTTGTGTGTGGTAGTTATGGGGTGATGTTTGGGATGATGGAGAGTGGGCGCAAAGCTGAATGAAGATTTTGGAGAAAGCTTAAGGCTGGACCGGGACAATGGTCCAATCCTAAACAAGAAAATGAAAGCTGAACATCTTGGTAGGGACCATAATTGCAATCATTGTACTGTTTCCTTCTACTGAGGGAAATCATGCCTTACAAATTGCCTATATTCAATCAATGTTCTGGAAGTCAAGGAGAATGAAATTCGGAATGGTAGAAGAATATGCCAGAATTGTAACCCTTGAACTATTAGCCCACACAAACCTGGAATCTCATTTCATATTTCTGGGCCCTATTATATACTTGACTCACTCCAATTCTCTCAATGAATAGTCCAACACTTCATAATGGAAATTGAATGACACGTTACACACTGCTGCCCATTTATGAACAGAGCAATACTATATTTGGGTATCTGTGTAAAATTCTCTAAATGGTCCACAGCTCTTGGGAGCTGGGCGTGGAGGCTTGCCTGAGCGTTAGGGATCCAGGCAGGCTGCGGGCACTGAGACCACTAGGTTGAGTTCAGGAGCTGAAGGTCCAGTCCCTCTTCCCTTCTTTGCTGTTTTGGCATGTTCCACAAGCAGGGACTCATTTCACTGAACAGTGGTCCACTTTCTTTCTTTCTTTCTCTTTCTTCCTCTTTATATCTATCCCTCCATCTTTCTTTCCTTTAATATCTATCCCTACGAGTTGCCAATGCAACCACACCTTCCAAGGAACCTCCTAAATCTCTTTGCAGGGGGTGGCCCCCTGAACACAACAATTCTTAAGGAAATGAAAAGATGTTCAGAGTTTCAAAATTGTAAATAATAGCCACAACAAAATGCAATGTTGCTCCTATCAGAAGAGTCAAGTTCAAAGACAACTGCAATCGTCTGCTGTATTGGAGATGACCAACATATGCTGCTGCGATATGTATGAATCAATGAAACTTTCTGGAAGTTAATAGGGCAAGTCTTAAGGATGTACATTCCTTGGGACAGCAAGCTCACTCCTGGGAGGAGAGATTGAAGAGCTAAATGGGTAATGGCCCTGAGAAGCAGCTCAGGAGAACAGACAATATCCTCGGTGGCAATGAGCACAGAAGTCAGTATTTGTCAGCAATGCCAACTTTCCGATTCTGCTCAGTGTCCAAGTCAGAACCAAGCAGAAAAGATCAGACATGCTCTCGAAATCAATCACCCTAAGGATCCTGTTTCAGGTTAGCCTCAACAAGGTTCCCATGTCAACATCCTCTGATCAGAAAATTCCCAAAACTACCCCTTGTTTTCTTATGAAGCTTGGAGTCTATAATAACACAATAGAAAGGATTTGTGTATCTCAACATAGAAAATGTTCAGCAAAAACTATGGCATTATAATCTTATGAGATGACCATCAAATATTCGATCCATTGTTGATGAAAACATTGTTATGCAGCACATGACTATAGTCAGTGCTACGCATGTGAAACTTGGTGTTCACTCCAGCATGTGCACAAAAGTGTTTCATAAGATTCAACATCCCAGGGGTGCATTTGGGGCACTTAGTCCTGGCTACAAGGGAGGCTGAGGCTGGGGGTTTCCTTGAAGCCAGGACTTGGAGGTTTCAGTGGGCAATGACCACACCTGACAATAGCACTCCAGTCTGGGCAAGGTAGTGAGATCTCTCCCTCTCTAAAACATCAAACAGACACAAACATTCAACATCCTTTCTTGACTGAAAAAGCAGACACAAACAAACAAAAACTCTGTGCAAACAAGGAACTGAAGAGAAGTGCCTTACTGGACAAAAAGATGTCTATATAAACCTTCAGCAAACATCAAGCTGAATGGGGAATTGTGAAGCTTCCCTTGGAGACTGGGAAAAAGACAATGATGACTCTTATCCCCATTTGTTCAACATCAGGTTGGAGTTCTAACCAGTAGGATTAGACAAGAACAATAAATAAATGGCATATATGGTTTAAATGTGTGTGTCATCTCCAAAATTACATGGAAACTTAATTCCCCATACAGCAGCATTGAAAGTTGGGATTGTTAGGAGGTGATTGTCCTGAATGGCAGAGTCCACACAAATGGGATTAGCAAACTTATAAAGAGGCTAGAAAACAAGCCAGACTCCTTTCACCCTCTTCCCTAGATGAGGACACAGCTTTCAACATGTCATGGAGGAAGCAGAGACTAGGCCTTCACCGGACTCAGAACCTGCCAGCACCTTGACCAGTAATGTCTGTCGTCCTTAAATCACCCCATCTGTCAGATTGTCTTCCAGCAGCAGAAAGTCACTAAGACAAGGCATAAATATTGAGAAAGGATGAACTCAGCATCTTCCATGGATGAGTCTATAGAAAAGACAAAAGCACCCACAAATTAAGTTCTGATCATTGAATTTGACAATGTTGTTGAAATGGGACCATTTACAAAAATCAACCAAGTTTTTACATATCAGCCATAAGCATACAATGACACTTAAAAAGAGAAAACACTTACAATGGCATGAAAACTATGACAGTACCACCCAAATTTAAGTATATATAACCCATAAATGGACAAAACGTCTATGCAGAAAAGTCTAAATATCCACTGATAATAATGACAGAAATCAGAAGATACTAAATGCATCAGTTGGGCCAGGCACAGTGGCTCATATCTGTAATCTCAGCACTTTTTGAGGCCGAGCAATAGGGCCATTGGGGAACAAAGCAACAACTCGTGTCTACAAAAATTATAAAATTAGCCAGGCGTGGTGGTGTGAACCTGTGTTTCCTGGGACTGGGGAGGCTGAGACAAGGGCATTGCTTGTAATATTATGTTTGTGGCTTCAGTGAGTCATGTTGGTGGCACTGCACTCCAGTCTGTGCAAGAGAGTGAGAACCCAACTCAAATGAATAAATAAATGTGTGAATTGAAAGACCCGTTATTTTTTAATTGTCTGTTCTCTTCAAAGCAATCTGTAGACTCCATTTCATACTAATCAAAATTCAAAAATCTTTGTGAAACTTGACATAAACCTTCTAAAATATATAACTACATGTTGTCAAAAACAAGACCATTTGATAAAAGTATGACAATGGGGAGGCTTTGCTGCAAAGGACAGTAAGATAGATACATAGATTGCATAATTTAGACAGGCAGATATTGGGATAGGGAATAGATGGATAGAGCAAAGGAATAGATTTGAGGACCAGAGACGATCTACAGACACATGGGGAAAAAAAATGTGTAGATGTCTCCTTGGGACGTGTTTTCAGAAAAACCGCACAATCTCAAATGTCACCTCATCTTTTACACACACAAACTCACAATCACACACAAATCAGATTCACTTGGATTGTAGATCTAAATGTGAAGACTAATAATAATTTTAGAAGACAGTAAAGATAATATCTTCATGAGTTTAAAATAGAGAAAGATTGTGAGGGTATGAGAAATACTAATGAAGAAGGAAAAGAATACTACAGTGACCTTTATCAAAATTATAAATTTGTGTTGATACAAAATTCCATAAAGGGACAGAAAGGATTTCTCACAGAACAGGAGAGTATTAGCATGTGGCAGTTGTCAACATATAACACCAAAGAGCAAATACATGAATGTATAATTAACTCAGAGGACTCCATTACAAAAGCATATTGAATAGAAAAATGGTCATTGGAAGAAATGACCATTCATCTCCCCATTCTTTCAGAATTATTGGATGTCTCTGTACCAGATGTGCCTTGGAGACAATCCAGACACAGAGACGACTGCTGCCTTCACAGGCTAAGCTGCTTGACTTACACATATCTCCTCTCTAGGCTTCAACTCCACCTGTTCAGCAGGTGACAGTGTGAGACTCCTGTTAAAAAAAAATAAACATTCTCAAAATGATCCAAATAGACCACTTGATAATATCACTTGATAATTTGTTTTATTATGAAATCTGAATTTATTATTGAATTTTGTGATTGTTAAAAAGAAAAGATGATGCAAAAGTTAGGCAGCATAAAATAAAATTTGATAGCACTGTTGTATTGCCGTTTATGCTTTCTAGGAAAAGAAACAGAACACTCAAAAATCATAACCACAGAAAGATTTATTAGGTAGAAAGATAACCTGAAATTTGATGGAAAGGTGAAGACAGATTTTTCACTGAATTAAAAAAATGATTCTCAGAATCTTAGTGCAAACTGACTCCTAAAGGCTGAAACTGTCAGAATATTGAAAAACCTAAATCAGACAAGTACTAACTTCCACAGCTGTCCTCTTTGGATGCTGAGCATGTAGGCTTCTGTGTTGGGTACACACGGCCAGTTGGGATTTCAATTGGTAATGCTTCTCATACTATCTGGGTTGCTGCACTGGGATGTCCAGGAAAAGGACACTTGTTCCCATCTCAGAATATGCTAAAATGCAGAACAAGAATGCCTACCCTACATTGAGAATTAAGACCTCTGTAGGAAGCATCACCTGGGTGATTGGACAAAACAAAAATAATAGGATAAACGCTATGTTGGGCATACTTTCTTGGTCAGTATGCTACAACTAGGACAGATGGCTTGGAAAGGAACATTCAGAGGCAGGGAACCAATGGCATGTAAACTTCCTCTAGTTGCGGCTGCAACTATTTAGAATGGAATGGCTTCTCCTTGATCTCTTTGCTCTTGGGCAGACCAACCTGTTATTTAATACCCTAGAAATTTCAGCTTGAAATTTTTTTTCATCTTCTTCAAAAATATTCTCAAGCCGGGCTCGGTGGCTCAGCCTGTAATCCCACGCCTTTGGGAGGCTGAGGTGAGTGGATTGCCTGTGCCCGCGGGTTCAAGACCCGCCTGGGCAGCAAGACCTCATCTCTACAATAAATCAAAAAATCATCTGGGCATAGTAGTGCATGCCTGTAATTCCAGCTACTTGAAAGGCTGAGGCGGAAGGATCACCAGAGCCCAGCAGGTCGAGGCTGCGGTGGCCGGGAGCGGCCACTGCACTCCAGTCTGGGCAACAGAGTGAGACTCCAACTCAAAAAAAAAAAAAAAAAAAAAGAAAAATATTCTCAATAAAAATTCTGTTCATTCACCTTATTGGATCACATATATCAAAAAATTGTGGTCAATAAAATCTATTTAGTTGCTCAATAATGATGTATGTAGTTTTTTCTTCTGAGTTCTTTTCAAAATGTTTGCTCCCTTTTTCAGTAAAATTATACATCAAATCAGAGCCTCCTTTTCTTTAGATGGGATTGGAGGACTGTTGGTGAGGGGTAGGAGGCATAAGCTGTGTGTAGCTGGGAAGGGGTCCTAGCTGGGACACATAGTGCTCTGGATTTGGACAGCAAGAACATCTAAAGATTATCTGTATGAATGGGAGGTTAGTGACCAAACATAGTTAATAGCCAAAGTGGTTGTCACCTCACAAACCTCAAAGTCAGCTTTAAGATCTGACTTTAAGATTTGGACAACAGATTTAGACAACAGATGGGAAGAAGCAGTGTTAGACAAATATAATTAAAAGAGAAACTTTCCTTCTTGGTAGGCCTAGGGCACATTTTTTTTGAGTCTATCTTAGGGGCTCTCTCAGAATCTGCAGGTTGCTTGGCTATCTCCACGAAAGAGTCTTTTGTTTGATGTTTTTTAACAACTTGATCTTAATTCATACCACCAAAGATTCCTGACTGTGCTCCATCTTAAGTTATGGGTTAGGCCTTCTCATTTAGCATTTCCTGAATCTATTATCAAGTCTAGGGAAGAGGCAAGTATGGCACTAGGCAATCTCAGTCTTGGAAGAAGGGTGGGGGTGACTCCAGGGGCAATGATGACCCAGACATGGTGAAATCAACCATCTACCTGTATAGCCTGGTACAGTTAAGTGCCAGGATTCTAGCATAATTCCTGTGTTTAAATTTCTTGCATTGTTGACTGTCAAAAATTAGGTGAATTTCCTTTGGGGAGGAATGGGACAATTGGTGAAGAGATGTCCAGCGACCAAAGAAGTTGTCACATTTCAGGCATCAATAATTCGTCCTTAAGATCTGACAGATGAGGGAGACAGGATGTAGGGAAATTTTTTTTTAATATTTAAAGAAAGGAAAATGTTGGGCCATGTCCAGAGGCTCATGCCAGCAATTGGAAGACTGAGGCAGGAGGATTGCTTGAAACCTGGAGTTCAGGACCACCCTAAGCAACATAGCTAAAACTATAAAGTATATTAGCCAAGTCTCAAGGCATGGACTCATAAAGCCAGCTACTTGGGAGGCAGAGGCAGAAGAATTGCCTTAACCCAGAAATGTCATACTGTAGTGATCTGTAATGATGCCACTGCCTTCCAACCTGGGTGACAGAGTAAGACTCACACAATACATAGAGATAGATAGAGAGACAGAGACAGAGAGAGAGAGAGAGAGAGAGAGAGAGAGAGAAATGAAAAGTTTGTCTCCTGGAAGGTCTAGCATATTTTCTGTCCAGTTCCATCATAGGCACTCACATAACACCTTCACAAGCTTTGCTGTTTTTGCCATTTCTTGTCAATCTTTCTACCATCCTTCAGCACATATAAAGTTAAGTCTCCTATTCAATGTATTCGTGAATATCTGGCCAAGTCCATGGAGAAATAACTCTGTCATCTGTGATCCCAGACTGGGAAGAGGCATTGAGGTGATTCCTCATTCAATGGTTACCAGGACAGATGAAACCAGTCACCGGAGGTTTAAGTTTCAGGACTCTGAAGTATTCATCCTGTGGTTTACATTTATGCTTTCTTGACTTCTTACCAGTTAGTTGATTCCCGGCACTTCATATTACACATTAGTAAAACAAAGTTTAATTAAAGCATTCAGCCATATCAATGTGTAGTACTTTATTTTGACTTTCATCTCTTCTTCTTTTTTCTGGGTTTCCAATTAAATATTTTATGTTTATAGCATTAACAAAAATAACATTAAACATATTTTATAAGGGAAATCTAAATTAAGTTTTACACAATAGTTAAAAAGATAAGACATTGTAATAAAATGCATAAAGTTTATATAATTTTAGAGTTGTGAGGTGCATGGGAGGATTCATTACATAAAGAAAATTGTGTGCAGGTGAGGCTTGGGCTTCTAGTGAATCCGCTTTCTCCCTCTAGGGGACCTGGCACACACTGTGTAGTTATGTGACCCTTATTCCTCCTCCTTTCCTCCTTTAGCACTGTCCAGGGTTCATTGCTCCCACCTTTGTGCTTATGGGACCAGGGATCAGGGAAAAGTATAAAGCTGAAGGTGATGTTGTTCTTGTGTTTCTTCTTCTGATTTTTAGGAACAGAAACAGAGAACACTCAAATAGTTTAGACACAAAGAGATTTAGCAGAAGATAAGCTAAAATGTGATGAAAAGGTGAAGACATATTTTGGAATGAACATCAGGGACTGACTTTCAAAACCATACTGCAAACTGACACAGAAAGAGAGACACTGTCAGAAGTTAGAAAACACTGGATCAGGGAGCTACTCCCATAACCACCTGCTTAAGATGCACACAGCCCCTGACAAACATTGGAATACTGAGCCATTCCACATGTTTGTGAGGAATATGCACATAGAATGTCTCCACAGCCTCTCTTTTTGGGAAGTAAATGCTGCATTCTCTCTTAAGAAAGAACAATCTGGCAGTGTTCAGTAAAAGAAGGTTTAAATATGATACTCTTCTGCTTATTGGTACACCTTGTAGGAAATTCCTCACCCGGGACCATAAGGGATCATTATGTTTGGTGGTGGTGACCAATGGCTATCTGAGTGTCCACTGTAGGACAGAAGGAAAGTAAAATGTGGCAGAGGCTCACCAGAGGCTAATATGCCAGAGATGGTAGCAGCAGATGAAATATGCATATAGAGATCTTAGAGACTTGCAGTTAAGTGACTGACTAAAATTACTGACTAAAACAAGACATATCCTGATAGTTTAAAAGTAAATTGAAAATATATGCAAACTACTGTTAAATTACTTACTATAAGACTAACTATATTAGAGCTTTACAGAAAGAAAGAACCATTAGGAAATAGATATAGCTATAGATATAGAATAGATGGTATAGATATAATAGAGATAGAGATAGAGATAGCTATATGAGAGGAGACATATTAGAGAAACTGGCTCATGTGACTGTGGAGGCTGAGAAATCCCAGGACAGGCTGTCTACACACTGGAGAAGTGGGATGCTGGTAGTATGGCTCAGTCCAAGTGTGAAGACCTCAGAACATGGGAAACTGCTGATGTAAATCTTAGTTCAATGTCAAAGGTCTGAGAACCTGTAGACCATAGAATAAAGTCCTGGAGAACAAAAGCTAGAAAGTCTGGAGTTCCAATGTCCAAGGTCAAGAGAACAAAAGCATGTCACAGCTCCAAGAGAGATAAGTTGCCTTTTTGTATCCAACCACCAGCTGATTGGATGATATCTGCCCATATCTGCCCAAGTTGAGAACAGATCATCCCCACTCAATCCAATGAGTCACATGCTACTCTTTGGAAACATCCTCCCAGATACACCCAGATATAATACTTTACCTGTTCTCTAGATAATCCTCCAGCCAGTCAGGATGACACCTAAAATTTACCTTCATATTAATTAGCACAAAAATACACAATTATAGGATGACTATTATAAAAAGTCAAAAGATAACAAGTGTTGTCAAGGATGTGAAAAAACAGAACACATGCACACTGTTAGTCAAAGTTGAAAAAGATACAGTTATTAAAGAAAAACATTATGAAAATTCCTCAGAAAAAAATAAAACTACTATATGATCGAGCAAACCTACTTCTGGGTCTATATCCACTAGAATTGAAATCAAGATCTTGGAGAGATATCTAAATTCCCATATTCACAGTAGCATTATTAATAATAGTCAAGATTTTAAAAAACTAAGGGTTGTGGATGAACACAGGATAAAGAAAATATTTATACAATAAATCAAAAAATCAGCCGGGCGTGGTAGCGCATGCCTGTAATTCCGGTTACTCAGAAGGCTGAGGCGGGAGGATCACCGGAGCCCAGCAGGCTGAGGCTGCGGTGGCCAGGAGTGGCCACTGGACTCCAGTCTGGGCGACAGAATGAGACTCCAACTCAAAAAAAGAAAAGAAAATATATATAAACAATGGAATACCCTTCAGCTTTCATAAAGTTTTAAAAAGGGAAATTCTGTCATTTTCAACAACATGGATGAACATGAAGGATGTTGTGTCAGACATAAAAGGGAAATATTGCATGATCTTACATATATTTCAAATCTAGAAAAGTCAAATTCATTGAAATAAAAGTAGATGGTGGTTTCCACTGGCTGGGGAACGAGTGTAACAGTGATATGTTAGTCAAAAGGTACAAACTTTCAGTTATGTGAAAAAGTTCCAGAAATCTAGTGTACAGAATGATGAATATAGTTTAGTAATATGTTACAGTCTTGAAATCTGCTTAGAGAGTAGTTTTAAGTATTTCTGCCACAAAATGGGGGGTTAAGTATGTGATGTGATGAATATTTAACTAGCTTGATAGTGATAATAATTTCACAATGCATACCATATAATCAAGTTCTATACCTTAAATATACACAATTTTTACATCAATCATACCTAAATAAATCTGGGACAATTCTCTTTGCATCTAGATACATAATTAAATAAATAGCAATGCTAGGGGAAATACACCTTTAAATAAAATACTAATGGGAGGGACAGCAGTGTAAATCGGGAGAGCAGACAAAGGGGAGTAACAAACAATAGTATACACACATTACATTAAGAAACAAGGATACTACAGAAAATGCCATTGAAAATATGACATTAATTCAATGCATTTGTCCTGTAGGTATGAAAATTGTAGGAAGTTTGCATGTTCCTCTGATGAACATAATTCAGACAAAAAATTAAAAAAACAATTTTAAGTAGGCACAGGACTCTCCTTTTCTCAGTCCCACCTAATTACTCCTTCACCAATTTTCCTACCTTATATGTTTACTTGACGGCCTATGGTTTCTATCCATCTCCAGTATGAACTAGCTTCATGGTCTTGGACTATGTTCCAAACTCACTGAGTCTCATCTCTATAGCAAAATAGTATCTCTCAGATATTGGAAGAGAATTAGATATATTAATATAATGTGTCTAGGGTTGTCTGAAATAGAGACTTTGTGTTTAGAATGGAAACTGCCAATAACAGGGCCCTTTCTCCCACTCCACCCTTCCACTGATGATTCAATAAAAATCCAAGGAATTTCAATAATTCTTTCCAGAATGATATGATCTCCGCCATAATCCTATCAGCATCTGAAGCAATGTATGATGAAAACAAGTGCTAAACCCCACATAATTCGGTTTTGTATTTCAGTTTTTATACAAGACAGAGTGGTATAAAAGTGCAGTCAGCAATAAACTGAGTCATCTGCCCTTTCCTTAGATTAGCTACTTGGCTAGGCCTGGTCAAGCCTAGGAGGATGAAGCTGTGGAATCTGTCAACCTTGGAATAGTAGTCTTGGAGGTAGGCATGTACAGAGCCCCACATGTCACGAGACCAGAACCAAGAGCAAGACCGGGCACTCGATAGCCTTTGGGCTGAGCCACCACTCCTGTGAACTCAGCTTTGCAGAGAAGTGGACTCAGGTACTTTCAGGCTGCTGAACTGGGGGTCCACAAGACTTGGAGCTGTTCTGGAAGTTGAGAGGGGCCAAAATACCTGCTGAAATTCAATGTCCAGGAGCCAATGGATGAAACCATGAAGGAATTCCAGTCACCTCAACAGGAGGTAGACACTACCAGCGGAGAGGTCATATGGGTTTGAAACCAGCCAGGAGGTGCCACCACCTGAGCAGGTGGACAGACAGATGCCCAGATCACCTCCCTGAGCCCAGGCTGCCTCCATACACTGTTGAAAACCAAGTTTTCAACATGAAGGAATTCGCAAGGGAGTGGAATTCCAGCCTTGCTCCTGGCCCACAGTACCACCATCTTCAACCAATGCACTGGAAGGAGCTTGAGACAGTCTAGTGGGGGCCTTTATACTGTACCTGTGGCCTTTTGTATTGAAACTGTGACCTGCATGCACAAAAGTCTCTCTGCTGTGATCATTCCTTGTTTTATTTTACTGAATTACCAGAAACATTTTTTAATTAGACTCTCTCCATATACAGAATAATATGCTAAGGAACTCTTCTTTGGGATCTAAACAAAATTGTTATGGTTTTTCTTTTAAAATTGTACACAACGATTAAAATATGTCCTTATTCTACATTTGTGGAATTGATTAATTGATTGTAATTGGGTAAATCAAGATTAGAAGTTTTATAGTTATATAGTTATGGTTATAGTTATACACAATAAGCAGAAAGGGGGCAGGGACCTAGCTCAGAGATTTTTAAAATTTCTTGACTCTGTTATTCAGCCTGGTGTGCAGTTGAATGATCATTGTTCACTACTGCCTCAATTCCTGGGCACAAGCAACCCTCCCAAAATGCTGGTAAACCACCATGCCTAGCCTCAAGTTCTTATTAACAACTACCTCTGGCTGGGCATCGTGGCTCACACTTGTAATCTCAACACTTTGAAAGGCTGAGATGAGAGGATTCCTTGATGCTTGGCATTCAAGACTAGCCTGGGCAAAATTGCAAGATCCTATCTTTATAAATAAAAAAAAAATTAGGCCTGGCATGGTGGCTCATGCCTCTAATCCCAGCTCTTTGGAAGGCCAAGGCAGGAGGATTGCTTGACTGAAGTTTGAGTGAAGTTTGAATGTAGGTAATTACTTGAGTTCAATTTTCCCCAGTAGAAGGAAACGGTACAATGATTGCTGTTTTTTTCCCTACCAAAAATGTGAAGTTAACTGTTTCTTGTTGAGGATTGGGCCATTTTCCCTGTCCAGTTCAAGTTTTCTTCCAAATCTCTATTCAGCTTTTCTCTAACTTGTCATCATCCCAAACATCATCTCATAATTGTCAAACACACAAGTCCTTTCACATACACACATGCATCTTTCCCCAAGCCTGGGTTTCATTCACTGCTGCAGTATTATCATTTGGGGTATTTTGCATTCTAAAATCAAGTATTTAGAGTTAGCTGTCATCCACAAGAGCTTCTCACATTCTTGTCAGGAGATCTTTGGAATCATCCATCTCTAATCCAATCTCTTCACTAGGGGGTCAACATCCTTCAAGATGGGACAAGGTGGATATTGACACATGGGAAGAGTCCTCCTGTGTAGCAATTAACTTCCAGGCATCAGGTCTCTTCTCAGATCTCCTCCTTCAGCATAGGATCTCCTACTCAAGCAGAAAAGTAGAGAAACCAGTCAGCTGCGAGTTTGAGTATCCCATTCTCTTCACCACCTGAAACTAGAGGCGGAAGATGTGATACACTTTCAAGCCCTCAAGAGGGAGGCCTGTGGTTCCACAGAGCCAGCTGCAGGGCCCCCGAAATCACAAGCCTGGGGACCAGGGGATTCTCGTCCTTGGCGAGAGTGTTGTATTTCAGCACAGAGTCTCTTCATTCTGAACCCCATTGCCAGGGAGTGATGAACCCCAGAGCCAGGGATGAACTCCCATCCCTGCGAGAGTAGGAGCACCTTGCATGGCAGTGTGGCACTGGCCCCTGAGCTTCTGGATGAAGAACCGATGTCCATGACCCAAGAGGAGTCACAGGTGACTATAGCATTGTCCTACACCACCACCTGCAAGGAGCCCAGTCAATATACTGCCCTGGGTGGACGACTGGAGCCTCACATTTCTGATGTCAGAGACCCTCTCCAGAGTTCTCTTGCTGTTGAGGCCTGGCACTCACTATCCTGTGTCCCCAAGTTTTCTGGAGGCAGAGGCAACCTGTGGTGGCCAGGAACCCCATAGCTCAGGTGTGCCTTTCACTTGTGGCCCTCAGGAGGGGTGAAATATGGGCTTGACCCTCCATTGCGTGATCCTCTGCCCTCGGCAGTCACTTCTGTGATGCCTCTTCTTTGTATAATTCTGACCCCCAAGGCTGTAGCCACAGTGTGTTCTGGGTAAATTGTACCTTGAACACAATGTGTTCTGGGTAAATTGTAAATTGTACCCTAAAAAATACTATTGTTCACAAGAGCAAAATTCTTTCTCACATGTCTCTGATGTGGCTTTTGGATGAATAATTCCTGGGGTGGGGGGGATGTGGGGATTAGTGAGAACACTGTGGGGTGCCAGGACCCAGACTAGTATTGGCCACTTGGAGGCTTCCTGGCCTGGGAGTGCAGAGGGAATTGGCATCACCTCTGCAGGGGGGGAGTGCCCTGGGACCTCTGTGGATGGTGGTCCAGCTTGCCTACCCACAGAATTGTCATGATATCCCACAAATAAAGGGACAACAATTCTGAGTTCAGCACTAGGCCCTGGAAACACGGCACCTGGTTCTGCCTGACCCTTAATTCCCCTAAGCCCAGCGCAGGTCCTGGGGCATCTTCACCTTCCCATTTCTCTTCCTCTCCCTCATTTTCTCCCACAGTCAAACACCACTTCCTCCTCACCTTCTTCAAGACACACCTATCGGCCCACACCTTCTGCCTCCCTGGAGCCCTGACCCTCAGGCAAATCTATCACATGCATTTCTAGTCTCACATACCGAAAACAGCTGCCCTGACCTGAGAAGAGTATACCCTTGAGGAGGGTGAGGGGAGGAGGAGGGAGAGGAGGGAGGAGTCCTGAACCCAAAGCACAGGAAGAAACAGAAAAGGCAGATTCAGTTACTGCCCCCTACCTCAAAATCTGGTGCTGCCTATGCAGTCTCCCATGCCCTGTTTATCATTTGCTCCTGAAGCAGATGACTGGATGAATCTCATTAATAGTAAGAAAAGTAGAGCAAAAGGGAAGAAGTTAGAAGTGATGGCATAGAATCACATAAGATGGGATAGGAGACTGTAGAAGCATTGGAAATGGTGGCATGAACTCAACCCCTTTTCTCATTGGGTATGGAGAGCACAGCAGTGTTGAGTCTTCCTGTGATTCATAGCACCTCATGTATACACAATTAGAAAAGCTGCAATTGTAAGGAAGCTCTGGGTCCTCCTCACCCATCCCAGCATGCTGGGTGATTCTAAGCCCGTTAGCCTAGCTGACACTGAAGCTTGAGGCCCTGGGATCTCAATCTAGCTCAGCATGAACTTGCTTGGGGATCTGGCCCTAGGATGCAGGTAGAGTCTGACTTCTGAAAGTGGTAATGCCTCTTTTAGAGGGTCAGAGAAGAGACATGATTGGTGGAATTCACTGGGCATGAATGTTGAGGAGACATTTTCTAAAGTGAATGCAAACTGTTAGGGATGGGGACTCTGTTCCTAGGGAACTTAAGCCTTCCTCTCTCTGCAGTATTGAGAACTCTTCTGGAGATTTCACAGTGCCTTCTAGAATAATGAATTTTTCACCTTAATTCTATCAGAATGGAAACAGTTTGCAAGGCAAACGAATGTCACTGTCTCAGGCATAAGAAATGGGTTCTGATAGACGTCCCAAACAAGGCAAAAGGCAATAAATAGTTACTGGACTGACTCCTTTGCTTTTTGCACTGGCTTCGTGCCATGCCTGCGGGATCCCAGCACTCCACTGGCCTTACTTCTGGCCAAGGGTGGACAGAGCCTGTGGTTTCTAGTCAGCACTTTGGCCAGCGGCACCAGGGGAAGCCACTGCAAACCACGCCTGCCAGGTCAGTGTTTTGTGTCAAAGCTTTCTTGGTCCCTGCTCCACTGCGTGTTCCATGCCGCCCTGTTCTGACCGCAGCACCGCTAGATTCTCCGTGGAGGCTTTTTCGCCTGTCGTAGGTGCTAAGGGAAGGTTGTTTTTCGGTAGAAGTTTCTAGAAGATCCGACCTGGAGTTTTCTCGTGGTAGAACCTCTGGTTGTGCAGAGCCATATGTTTCTATGGCAGCACATCCCTTCTACAGCCGCGTGTTCCTGTCGCATCCCCACGTGTGTCGTCAAACAGCGGCATCTCGTGGCACCACTGCTTTCTGGATCACGGTCGTCATGGCTGTGAACTCCTTGCAAGGAGTCATCGGTTCTCATGGGCGCTGTCGCCAAGAGGTCGACTTCACGGTTGTCTGATTGTATCCCTGCGGGTTGTGCCGCGCAATTTCAGTACGCTCTGTGTAGTCGACTTCTTGGCAGTGGGATCGCCAATGCCTTTGCCACGGTGGCAGTGCCCGACACTCCACTTAACTCTTCTCCAGCAGCGCTGAGCCCGGGTCTCTGGGTCGCTCTGTTCTTAGCGCCCAACAAGCTGGCCATTCACAGCCCCCTGTGTGGTCTGGGACCTCCTCTGGCACCGCTTCACGGTGATCGCTCAGAGCTGCTGCACCCGCTCATAATTCCCTGTCCCGTCAGCTGGCGATTTTCTCACACAAGAGATATTTAAACCGGATCAGTTTGTTCCTTCAATCCTGGCGCTTCTGGGTAGAAGCCTTTCCTTCCTCAGCACTCTCAGTCTCTCCGGGTTAGCTGTGTGGATAGTGCCCAAATGGGTGTTTGTTGGGCAACACTCCCACGATGTGCTAATGCTGGCGCATACAGAGTCCCAGCAACAGGACCAAGTGCATGGCCAGCAAGCTCATCACTAGTTCAGAGCCCTGGTCAAAGGCATTTGGGTGGCAGCAACACTCATTTCCCAGGTACAGATGGCTTCTTGGTTCCTGAACCACTCTTGGTCCCTGCGTTCTGCAGGGTTAGTTGTCGGTAAGGTTTAATTAGAGTCTGTTAAATTTCTCGCAGTTTTTCTGTTAGAATTAGTATATATTCTGGTTCTCTTTGAAATGTATCGTGTTCCTGTCGGCTATCGATTTTCTTGTATGGCTTGCCTCTGCCCACAGACTCTGGGGAGTTCAAATTCTCAGGCTGAGGCTTTGGTCAATCTGCACAAACGCTGGCGCCCTTCTACTGGAAGGCTTGAGCAACACTTCCACGCAGTGCCAAGACTGGCGCCTGATTGCATAGAGGCAGCGCCAGAGCCTCTATCCACCTGTCTTAAGTGCAGAAGGCCTGGTCGTGGCTGCTCCCTTTTCCTCCTCCTAGGAGACAGCTCACTGGCCAGTGGAGTTTCCAACTCCAACCTCCCTGGCGGCTGCGCAGCTTCTACCTTCAACACAGACTCTGTGCAGAACCCAGAGCACCTCGGGACCAAGTGTCGCTCAGCTCACAGGGATCCTGTGGCCCCAGGCGGACAGGGACAAAACCGACAGATCAGCCCCAGCAGCTCACCTTGGCCAGTCCACTCTACCTCTGCGACAGGTGGCCAGACAGGAGATGTCACAGCAAGCGCCTTTCAGTCTGAGCGACAGAGTGAGACACCAACTCAAAAAGGAAAGAATAGAAAAGAAAACGCCAACCCAGTGCACCTCCGTCAAAAGTTTCTCAAACGCTTGCACAGAGTGAGTAGCCTTGCAGGCATCAGGAAACAACCGGCTCTTTACAACGCAGGAGCATAACAAGCATAACTAAAAGCAGGATTGGTTCTTATGAAACCAAAAGTTACTGAAACTAAAACATAGTAGGCATGTCTGTGGACGGTGGTTCAGGTATTTCCTAACATAGTTATGCAACTAGTGACAATACCCCTTAAACTTACTCTTTTAGTAGTTTTAATGACCATAATGCATTGTTAATTGTAGTCACAATGTTGTACAACAGATCTCTCTCTCTTACTCTTCTAACTAAAATGCTGTAGCCTTTGATCATCTTCCTCCCCTACTCTAACCACCCCACCTCCTGGAAACTACTAATCTCCACTTCTATAAGATTCACTTTTTTAGATGTAAATTGTTATAGCTATTTGTAGATTTTTCTATTGCATATCCCTTAACCAATCATTTTAGCTATCATTATCTTTAATAGTTTTGTCTTTTACCTTCATACTAAATAAAAAACTGATTTATAGACTACCATTACAGTACTAAAGTATTCTGGATTTGACTGTGTAATTACTTCTACCAGTGCATTTTGTGCTTTCAGATATTTTCATTTTACTCATTCTTATCATCTTCTTTTATCTGGAAGAATTCCATTTAGTATTTCTTGCATGTTGGTAATGAACTTACACAGGTTTTGTTTGTCTAGGAATGTCTTCATGTTTCTCTTTTTTTAAAGAACATCTTTGCTTCTTACAGTATTTTTTATTTGGATGGGGTTCTTTTCCTCCCTTCATCACTTTGAATATATCATCCCACTTTCTTCTGACCAGTAAGTTTCTGCTGAGAAGTCTTTCCTAGCCCTATTGGAATTCCCTTGTATGTTATTGACTTGTTTTCTCTTGTTGCTTTTTGAATCTTCTCTGTGTGCTTGATATTTGACAATCTGATTGTAATGTATCATGGAGTAGCCTTGTTTGGATTGAATCTTTATGGAGACCTGTGTCTGTCCTGTACCTGTGTATATGCACACTTTTCTCCAGGCTTAAGAAAGTTTTGTCCTACTATTTTATTTATTTATTTATTTATTTATTTATTTAATTTTGAATTGGAGTCTCACTCTGTTGTCCAGATTGGAGTGCATTGGCCGTTCCCAGTCACTGCAGTCTCAACCTGCTGGGTCTTTGGCAATCCTTCCACCTCAGCCTTCCAAGTAGCTGGAATTACAGGTGTGCGCTACCACTCCTGGCTAATTTTTTGGTTTATTGTAGAGATGAGGGCTCACCTCAAGTTGCCCAGGCGGGTATCGAACCCGTGGGCTCAAGCAATCCACTCACCTCAGTCTCCCAAGGTGTGGAATTACAAGCTGAGCCACCGAGCCCGGCTTGTCCTATTTTAAAAAATAATTATTTAAAGTCTTTACTTGTTCTCCTTTGGCCTTTATTTTCCAGGAAGTCTATAAAACCCAGTAAGCACCGGAAATAAATGATTGTCCAGAATTTCATCCTCCACTTTTTCTAGTATTCATCTAAAAAAAAATTCTTCATGGTATAGGAAGAGGATTAATTATATATTCCTTGAATTCTCTGAAAGAATGTCCCTCCTGAAAGACGTCTTGCTGATTATAACCGATAGAATTTGGAGCACAGTTCTACAATTCATTTTTAGCAATTAAAGCCTCAAATGTTCTGCAGAACTTGCATTTGGAGTGTAAATTTGAATAAGAACTCAACTGCAGCAAAATCTAATCTGAATTCAGTTTAGGCTGTAATTGGCCCTTTTTATTTTTATTTTTTAAGTCCAAGGTTGCATGACTAAACATCAGAATGATTGACTGCTGCACGCTGTCCTGTATCATGCAGATGAAATATGGGAAAATATGCAAACATTCAGCAAACAGGGACACTGCAGCTTACAATCCATCAGATCACTGTTATTCACTGTGCTGCCAAGGAGAAGAAAATGCTGGCACCCAAAGAAGAGATGTGCCGCGACCAAGAGAACTCTGCGGGACGAGATGGCAGTGTGGGAGCCTGTGAGAGACAGCAGCAAGCGGCGTTACTGAAGACAAAAGTCCATTTGGTCACAATCACGGGTGCTGTTATCGACAACCGTGGACTTTGAGAAACTAGAGGCTGTGCCATCGGGGGACTCCTGCACTAAGTACTAAGACCAGAAAGCTGCCGGCTTGAACAGCTAGACAAAGAGCTGATGGGAGCGCCCTGTACTGTGCACCCGTGACACTGGCACTCCGGGTCTCAGGATGGAGAAAGAGACCACAGGGAGCGATCGGGTTGGGCTCAGGAAGCGCTGCCGCCACCGGAAAACCATCAGATGGGCACTGTAGCGAATGTGTTGATGAGGAACCACGACCAGTGTACGGAGCGGAGCTTAGCCAGGACCTACGCAGTCATGAATCCGGCGGCGCTAGGACCCAGCAAGCGCCGGGCCAGACGAAAAAGGGACGCGCCGCTCGAGACTGAGACACGCCCTTCCCGGCAGTACGTGTTGCCACCAGTGGTCACTCGCCGGCTCTGGGAGAGGAGCCCAGCGTCAGTGAAACTCGGACAGGAGCGGGGCTGCGACCTCCTGACCGCGCCCTGCAGCCGGTGGACGTGCCGCCGGCGCCGCCCCACTCTGGTCCCAAGTCAGGACATCAGGACCACGAAAGCCTGTGGTTTTCCTGCAACCGGCCTGATGTGCGCTTGTCCTGTGCGTCCTTGGCTCCAGCACAAAGGAATTTCGGAGGGAGTCGCAGAGAGAGGTTTCAAGTGCAACTTATTAGAGAGAAAAGGAAAAGAAGGATAGGTCCAGGTGAGAAGGCGGGTGCCCTCAAGGGAATGGACGCCCCTTTCGAGTCTTCGTATTTCCCAAATGGCGGCTGCAACCTTTGTCTAAGGTAAGCTTTGATCTCAAGCTTCAGTTCTTATCGTTTGACTCCTAAGTTTGCCGTGTCACGAGGAACTTAAGAGATAATAGGAAAAGTTGCTGTTTAAGTTTTCTCTTTGAGCACCATGCCTCTGTGTCTAACTCCCTCCTCCTGTTTTGGGTCTTTGTAGCCAGCCGCCCCATATTCCAAGGTCAGGCCTGGGGTTTCAGTCATTGTGTAGTTGTCTTAAAGAGTTATGTCCAGCCGGCTCGGTGGCTCAGCCTGTAATCCCGCGCCTTTGGGAGGCTGAGGTGAGTGGATTGCCTGAGCCCACGGGTTCCAGACCCGCCTGGGCGGCGAGACGTCACCTCTACAATAAATCAAAAAATCGTCTGGGCGTGGTAGCGTATACCTGTAATTCCGGCTACACGGAAGGCTGAGGTGGAAGGATCGCCGGCGCCCAGCAGGTCGAGGCTGCAGTGGCCGGGAGCAGCCACTGCACTTCAGTCTGGGCGACAGAGTGAGACTCCCACTCAAAAAAAAAAAAAAAAGAGTTATGTCCAGAGAAGACAGTGCCCAGATGCCTGACCATCTGTTTTTTCATTTTCTAAGACACCTGTAAGAAACTTACTATCTATATCTAAGTCATGCTAGCTGTCCTGCCTCATACCCTGTGCCATGAGGGAGAGGAGGTGAGGTGAGGAGGGCCCAGTGGGATGGATGGACCTGGTCCAGAACAAAGTACCAACACAAACTACCAACCCTGTGGACTGGAGCAGCTTCAACTTTAAAACTGTCTAAATCCCTGCACAGACTGTCTGGGCAAGGCTTATGGCCTGCCTAGGATCCCATGCCTCCCCTGCAGGAGGGACTCCTAGAAAGTACAATGCAGGTGAACTTTTCTGGTGCTTGAATCCTTCCTTTCTCCTACTCTTCAATCAAACTAAGATCTGCTTTCTTTCCTATGAAAAATAGGGAAATAGGGCCCTGTGGCTCACGCCTGTATTCCCAGCACTGTGGAGGTAAGGCAAGAGGATTGCCTGAGCCCAGGGGTTGGAGACCACTCTGGGCAACTTGGCAAGACCTCAACTCTAAAATAAATAATAATAGTAATAAAATAGCCAGGCATAGTGGCGCATGCTTGTAGATCCAGCTACTTGGAGGGCTGAGGTGAAAGGATCGCCTGAGCCCAACAGCTCAAGGCTTCAGTGGCCATGAGCATTCCACTGCACTCCAACCTAGATGACAGAGTGAGAACTGACTCAAAACAAAAGAAAAAGAAAGACATGAAAATATGATATTGCTGCTGCCTTGAAAGGAAATTCCTTTTCCAAATAACTTCATATTTCACAAAAAAATCTGCACTTCAGAAGGTGAGTCCCCCAGAGAGACCTACAGGCCTACCAGGATCATCCTCATCCCCACTCCTCATCTTCCATCTTCACAGCTGCTATTCTCCTGCAAATCAACCATACCCATTATTTAGTGGGTGAAACTAGGTGGAGGCCATCCCAGGACAAAGGCAGAGAATGCTCTGATAGGTAAGGAGACCTATTTTGGCCATGCAAATCTCACCCACTCCCAGGAGTTGGCCTCAGTCGCCCCCTCCCACCCCACCACTTCTTCAGCTAGTCAAAATCATCCTTGGCATATGAGGCCCTTCCAATTACCTCCTGGGCCTCTGAACAATAGAATGAAGAAAAAACTGCATCCTTCCCCCCTGAAACCCAGCCTTCCCACGTAGCCACCATATTGAATGGAAGACTTGAACTGGAACCTAGGAAAGCAGCATACCTGCCATGGCTCTTCTCTCTCCATTTCACCCATTTCTCAGCTTACAGGAAAGCTGGGATCAGCAACCCCAGCGGGAAAGAGTTACCTGCACCATGATGGGAGTCGGGATAGGCGCCTTTGGACAACATCCCTACAGGAGCTGACATCAACTTGGTTCCAGAGTTGAGATTCTGTGTAATTCCAGTGTAGTGGGAGAGGGGTAGTGGAGTCAGGTCAGAGAGTGGTCCAGTATGGAACTGAGTCCCCAGGTAGGAGTTCATGAAACTTTCCATGTCTGGGGGGTTCCAGGTCTTGGGGAAAAAGTTGAAGGAGGCACCAAGGGCCCTTGCTGGGATTGACTTAGGACTCCAGGGATGTGAAATGTCTTGACTGGTAGGTGTATTTAGAGCAGGGTAGACAAGGCAGGTGGAAGAAGGAACGACTCAGAGGGTTAAGTGAGGTTCAGAGGAGAGTGCAGCTGTCACCAGGACCCTGTCATGAGCTCACAGAGAAGAGGCACCTGGACCGATGCCAGGGTGGAGAACCAGCATTTCCTTTGCTAAATGAAGTAATCATGGCTGCCCTGCTGAGTGCATGAGTGCCACATCTCTTTTGGAGGTTGAAGGCTTATGGGTAGGCCAGAAGATAAACCACACTTCTCCTGGTGCACCCTCATGCACTGAAAGCACTGCTGCCCACCCTGCATGCCCGGCAAACCACTAGGGTCCAATCCTTTAGTGAACACTCACATACCTGCACACACCAACACACACTCCTGGGCCCTCTTCCTTCCCCTAAAGTCAATCCAAAAAAAAAAAAAATTCACATTTATCGACCATTTTATTATGAGGGAAAGTTGTAGAAAGCTCTTACAAAGCGCTCTTGAGGAACAATGTCTCCCCTGAAATTGAAGCAAACAGAGGAGTTATGGTCCAGTGACATTTCCCAGAAGATTAACCCAAGAGAAATCTGAGTTAAAGGAGTCTCAGGACTCTGGGTGCCCCAGGAGAGTGGCAGAGGCAGCATGGGATCTGTCTGGCTGCTACACATCAAATCTGACATCAGCAAGATTTGTGGTATCTGGTAATGGCCAGCAGTGGCAGGGGCAGGGTGATGCTCAAGAGGATGTCTGTCATCAGAGGGATCCAGTAATATGACCACAGAGCCCACATCAAGTTTGGACCCAGGATGCTGTGGGAAAGGCCACACTCTGAACTGGTTAGCAGGTTTCCTCACCTGGGGGCCTGGGGTCAGGGCTTAGGGCTCCACACTCCTTGTCAAGGTGATCATAGCTAAGAAAAAGTAAACAGGTCTGGCACTCTCCAGGTGAAGTATCTTGTAAGTGACAGAAAACATGTTCCAGTGAAAGACATGGCTGTCAAAGAAAATTCTGAACAGATCGGAATTGAGGAACCCTAACAAGGAGATTTATAAGAAGACAAGGGTTCCTAAAACATATTTTTTATGATGTGAAGACAGTTTTTCTCACTGAAAAATCTAGAGGTGGTTCAAAAGAGAAAGGATAAAATAAGGACTGATCTTCACTACACAGATGGGGAGGATCCTAGGTATGCAGAGCACCATTCCAGAAAAGTTTCTCTGGTTGTAGGGCACTCCGTCAGGAGCACCAGTAGAAAGGAGTTGTGCTGTGGGTGGCCAACAAAGCTGGGTTTCATCTGTGTGGGTTTCTCTGTATTTCATGCTTTGGTTTTAAGCAGCTTGAAGAGATTCCCTGGGCTCAGGGAGGCACTTTGGTCATCTTTCTCTCTACCTTTTCAAGTACTAGCCTCTCCTGTCTGGTTCAGAACCCACTGAATCCTGCTGGCAGTGTTATTTGCCTCCTTCTGTGGTGACTGTAGCCAGTTGTGGTTTCAGCCATTGGCTTCTGAAAATGTGGGCTTAAACAGCATTTGTGGCCCCCCTCAAGTCCAGGAAGGGCTCCCTGCTTGCTGGAGACCCAACTCAGCAGTCTACCAGCACCAGAATTCACATTCCTTCAGATCCTAGGGTGTTGGCAGGAGTGGTGGCACAGTCCGGTGAAGTGACCCAGTGCCTGTGCCCTGTTGTGTGCCTGTGTTGAGGCTAGTATCATGTGGCATTCTGGAAATGCCCACTTCTAAGACAACTCTTCCCAGGTTCCTGGACAGAGCTCCATAGCTTCAGCTGCCAGTCCAGGCCAAGACTTGTGGCTGTTCTAGGAAGAAGGCAAAGAAGTCAGTGCAGTACCAACTGTACCTATTTATTGCCTTCAGTCTTGTTTGTGAAGTCCATTAATTCTTTTGTGAAAATTACATCATTCTGCAAGATACTATGAAATCTCCAGGAGAGTTCTCAGGGCTGCAGAGATAGGAAGGGAAAAGAAGTTCCCTGAGAAGAGGGTCCCCATCCCTAGCCATTTTCATTCAATTTAGAAAGCTTCCTCTCTAGACAGTCATGCCTAGACAAACTACACCTATCACATCTCTTACCTTCTCAGAGAGGCATTGCCTACTTTCAGGAATCAGAGTCTGCCTGCATCGAAGATAGAGCATGTTGGAACTAGATTGAGAGGCCAGGTCCTCAAGCTTCAGTATCAGCTAGGTTAATGGGAAAAGGAGCACCTAGCAATTTGGGATGGGTAAGGAGAGCCTAGTACTTCATTATCATTGAAATTTTTCTAATTCTGTATACATGAGGTTCTGTGAATCACAGGAAGCACTGTTGTGTTCTCCATACCTCATGAGCAAAGGTGTTAAAGTCATGCCACTATTTCCAGTGTTTTTCACAGGAATCCAATCCCAAGTTGTGTGATTCTATGCAGTCACTTCTTAGTTCTTCTTTTATGCTCTCCTTTTCCTGTTTCTACTGAGATTTCTTCCAAGTAGAGTCCATTCCATTTTTAATGTGGACTCCTGTACCAAGACATCTTGGGATGTGTTACTTACCCTTTTGTGCGTATATGTTTTCAATCTATAGAAGGAATATTAGGAACATAGCTCATTGGTTGCAAATTTTCCATCGTTGACACATATACATGCTCTTTCACAGGTACCTTATACCTGTTTCTGTGCACTCAGGTATCTGCTTCTGATGCACCTCTGCCACCCATTCCATATTCTCTGTTCCATAGCAGACACTCAGATTCGCATTCAGTCATCTTTGCCACATGGAATAATCCCTTTCTGTTGTTAAATACCATGGAAGATATAGAACAGTGGCCTCACTGAGGACCATGTAACTGAAAACCCACGAGAAGCTCCTTCACTAGACCCAATATAAAAATGACTGGAGAGATTTCCCACTAATGGTTGGATTTCAGACCACCCTGCTTCCAGCAAATAGAGCTCCTTTGCCTTTAACTTCTGGACACAACCTACTGACACATGCCTGAGATTAGAGCCTTTTCCTACACACCAAGAAAAGGGAAGACTTTGTATAACCAAACTAGTACAACTTAAAGGTGAGAGGTCTGTTCTACTATTGGTCCTTAAACACTCAATGTATTGAGTCAACAATTTTTAAAACTGGGAAAGTGTAGTGGAGTTTGCAGAGCATGAGGTAGATGTCATTAAGGTTACAAAGGACATACAAGGTGATCCACTGTCAGTTTGAAGACCTGGGTTTTTTTGTTTGTTTGTTTGTGTTTCTTCTGTTTGATTGTTTGAGTTGGAGTCTCACTCCATTGTGCAGACTGGGGTCAAATGGCATGTTCACAGCCACCCCAGTATCAACCCACTGGGCTTTGGTGATCCTTCCACCTCAAACTTCCAGTGGCCAAAACTACAGGCAAGCACTACTGCAACCAGCTAATTTTTTAATTATTGTGGAGACAAAGTCCTGCCAAGTTGCCTGGGCCGGTCGCAAACCCACAAGCCCAGACAGTTCACTTGCCTCAGCCTCCCAAAGTGCTGGGATCACAGGTACCAAGCCCGGCCGAAGACCTGGTTTTATAAACCTCCCTTTTGTCCTTCAGTTACTCTCTTCCACCTTGCTTGATTAAATGACTCATGTGACTACTTCCCTAACTGCCTCCTGGAGAGCTCCCCATGGGAAGAAACTGAAGGCAGCTTGGAGCTCACACTAGTTGGAAATTTCAACTTCATGCCCCAAAAAGTAACATTCAGCTTCCATGTTTGGTGAAAAGCCAAATATCATTCATATTCAAAAATATTATTGATTTAAAGATGGTTTAAATCATGTTTAAATGCTTGAATTTAAAGCACGTATATTTAAACAATTGCATTTTTTTAATTCCTCATAAATTCATCAGATATTTTTGAGTGATTTTAACAACAATCTTCATATTGTAAGGAAACACATATTTCATAGATTGCAAGTAGTACTGTATTTGTAGAAAAATACAGTAAGACAAATATGTCCTGAAATTTACAATGTGCAGTACTGTAATACTATAAGAAAGGGACTGGCAGTAGTGGGAAACTGCCAGGGGAGGGGGCACACCTCACCAACAAGGGCATCTGCATACTGAACATGTGTATAACATAACCCTGAATTGTATCCCACATATTTAAAATTTAAAAAAATTTTAAAGAGAAATTTACAGTGTGTCGCTTCTTGATCCCTACAGTTTACCAACCAGCAGTGCATAGATGCAACCCCCATACATTCAAGTACAGTCACACACTCATATTACCTCTAATCCAGCATGATTGTAGCCAAAACTAAGAGCTGGGAAATATGTAACAAAAAAACGGAAATTAAAAATCTTATATTTCATTTGAGAGGTTTGCCTTGTTAGAAGAGTTAGAAGATATAGAAAAGTTTGGCAGGTAATGCTATGTCTATTAAGATTGTATATTAGTGTTTTATATTTCTATATATGAGGAAAATTGACACCTGTAATACTACTGGCTAGGGCAACTCAGAGACTTTGGGGCCTGATGTGTCTTGGAATTCAGAAAGTGCAGAATGAGAGAGGGTTCCTAAGTGCTTCTCCCCTGTGGTGCTGAACCAAGTGCTGGGCCTGTTCCTGAAGTCAGTGATTCCTTTTAGCAACCTGATAAGGTACTAGTCCTATTCCCATTTTAGGGTAATGAAAAGGAGGGAAGACACCTGAGTATGTCCCCCAGACAAGGGTAGGAATCAGAAGGAGGTAGTGCTCACTATAAAGCTAGATGGGTGGGTGGTCATTTTCTCTGGGCCTCCCATGCCTTCACTCTCTACCCTTTGCTCTTGGAGTAGATCACCAGGGTCACAGGTATTGAGCAGAAGGGTTGGGGTTAGTTGGAGGAGGCAGAAGGGATACTTGCTGGGATTTGCTCAGGGCTCCTGGGAAAGGAAATGTCTGGGCTGGTAGGTGTGCTTGGAGCAGGGTAGGAGAGGCCAGTGGAAGAAGGAAAGGCCAAGGAGGTGGGGTTGAGGAAAGTGCTGATACCATAAAGGACCTGTTATGTGCTCCCATAAAATAGGAGTCTGGACGATGGAGAACAAGCACTTCCTAGGTTAAGTGGAGATCTCAGGTCTTCCCTGATGATGCTGCTTTAGCTGGGTCTATTTCTTGGAGTTGAGAGGATGTGGGCAAGTTAAATATGGACCAGGCTTCTCCTTTGTGGGCCCTGTATACATCACCTGCCCCCTACTCATCCAAGGGAAAACACCAAAGGCCCAACTCATGACTCCATGTGTCCAATTACTGGATCCCAGACCCTTCCTCCCATTCCCCACATACAAACATACAAACTCCCTTGAGAAAAAATTTCGAATTGGGGACCATTTTCTTGGAAGATGAAAGGCAAGAAAAAATGACTAAACCCTGCTCTTTAGGTACATCCTCTCTTATTTAGTCATTGAAGCAAGAACAGTGGTTTTATGGTTATAGTGATTATTCACAAAGGTTCATCCAAAGAAGCATCTCTACAGAAGAAATCACAGGGATCCAGGGCACCAAAGCTGGCAACTGAGGCTGCAGAGTGAGCCTATCCACTGGGCCTAGGATCTGCTGACAGAAAGCTTAGGGATGGAGGGGCAGATGCTGGTAGTAGTAGGAGGGTAATTCTTATGAGCTATCAGCCTCCAATCATCTGTTCCCAGAGCCAAAGATGGACAAGACATGGGAGACTGCAGTGACAGCACAGGGCTCTGAGGCAAGGACAGTAACTAAATATGATGCTTCTGGTTCTTCCTGTGCTTTGGACCAGGTCTAATGGCCTTGCCAAGATGGGAGTCCACTAAGGGGCCAGGTCGGTGTTGGCCGTTCTTGGTATGTACAGACTTGAGATGTACATGTTGGGCATGCCTGGAAAGTCAGGGTTCCGGGGAAGGAAAATATTTGGGCTGGGAGGTTTGTCTGGAGGAAGGTGCAGAAGGTGGGGTGTTGATTGCTGGAGAAAATAAGAGAAGGGGGAAGGGAAAGATGCCACAAGATCCTGAGCTGGGCTCAGGGGGATGAAGGATCAGGAGAAGACAGCAGAAGCATGTTTTTAGGACCCAGTGGTAAATTCACAGCTAGTGTCATTTTGTATGTAGGATCTCATGGTGGCTCCATGTAGGTGGGAGAGTTGGACCACTATCCACGCTTGTCACCAGGCAATGCACTCTGCAGGGAGATGCCAATTTTCTCCATGATCCCAGACCAGGAAGCCTCCAAGTGACCCATCTTAGTCTGGGTCCTGACACTACCCAGGCCTCCCCACTTCTCCCCACTCCCCCCTACCTCCCACCCCAGGACCTGTGGGGTGTGTCTAACAGCCACACTAGAAACACACTAGAAAGAATGGCAACAATTTTATTTTCCAGGGTAGCTCAAGGCACAATTTACCCAGAAGACACTGGTGCTACAGCCTTGGGGATCAGACTTGTGAAAAGGCAGAGGGGTCACAGGAGCGACCTCCATAGACAGAGGAACAAGGAATGTAGGCCCAAGTCCAAATTTTACCACTGCTCAGGGATACAGAAGAAAGGCGTAGCTAGGCCGTGGGATTCCCAGCCACCACCCGCGACTCTACCACCAGGAAGCTTGGAGACCCAGGGTGGTGAGTGCCTAATCCAGCAACAGGAGGACTCTGCAGAGGGTCTGATCATACATGTGGGAGCCAGGGATGTGGAGGGACAACACATCGGCTGGACTCCTCAGAAGTGGCAGCTTCGGCCTTTCCTGCAGGCGCCTGTGGCTCCTCCTGGACCGCAGGACTCAGGTCTTCCTCCAGAAGCTCAGAGGCCAGTGCCACACTGACATGCAAGATGCTCCCACTCTGGCAGGGCCTAGAACTTCCCTCCCAGGCTCTGGGGTTCAGAGCAAAGAGACTCTGTACTGACATGGATGGTCCCTCTTGGTAATGCAATATGCTGGTCTCCAGGCTAGTGTTCTCGGGGACTCTGGCACTGGTTCTGAGGAACCAGGGGCCTTCCTCACACGCGCTTGAAAGTGTATCATGTCTTTCAGCTCTAACTCCAGGGGGCAAAAATAATGGGATCCACAAGTTTGCAGCCCTCTGGTTTTTGTACCCTTCTGCCTGAGTGGACAGCCCCATGCTGATGAAGGAGATCTGGCTTCTTTTACCTCTTAGCATCTTTGCCAACATTTGCTTTTTTAACATCATGAAATCTCTCTCTCTTCTTCTTTTTTTTTTTAAGAGTAAGAATCTCACTCTGTGGCTAACACTAAAGAACAGTGGCATGCTCACCACCACCACAGACTTGACCTGCTGGGCTGAGAAAAACCTTCAATGCCATTCTTCCAAGAGCTGGCAGGTGTGCACCACCATGCCCAGCTAATGTTTTAATTTATCACAGAGACAATGTCTCACCAAGATGTCCAAATTGATCTCAAACCCTTGGGCTTAGGTGATCCTCTTGCCTCCACCTTCTGAAGTGCTAGGATTATAAGCATTATCCACCATGCCCAGTTTCTCTTACTTTTACCACCAACATATATTCTTTGGTTGGGGTGCAAAAAATTTATCTTTCTAATTTGTATTATTAACTACTGTCTAGTTTCTACTCTTTAGCTGGAATTGTCTTTATCTTAGGAATCATTTTTTGTGGGTTACATTGTAAGAAGTGACATCTCTAGGTTTGTGGTGGGATACAATTTTAGAAGTGAGATTTATGTGCATTAGCAATTTAATTTTCATAGGTTTTTGTTCTTCAAAATATAGGAGCAATAAATTCAGCTGGCACTGGGCTCAAACAAATCTGTTTTGGCCCCATCTGTCTAACTACTCAGGGAAACGTCTTCTATTTTGGGAATATTTATCCCAACCCACCACTCAGCTAAGAAAGCTCCATATTTCTCCCATGATACTTTCAACTCACTAGAAGTTTGAATCCACTATCACTGAAACTGTTCCATAAATTTTATAGAATTAATTGGGAGGACAAGAAGGGGAATAAAGAAAAATAAACCAAGCTTGCAGCCCATTCACCATTAATCTTTAGGTCAAGTTGCTCTCTAACCTGCTTCCTCTTAGTTGTTGCCATCATTGCCTCAGAATCACACAGACCCTGTCACAAGATGATCATTCTTAACTGCTGTATCGATATTAACTTAAGCATTGTTAAATGTTAAGTGTTCTATTTGAGATATTTTTAGAGGGACTGCATGTGGGTGAGACAACTGATGTCAGCCTTTCTGAAGGATGCCAAAAGGAATCGACTCACCAAAGAATGCAATTTTCACATCCCAATGATGTCATCCCACTTCCCCCAGCCAATCAATAACCCAAATTTCCAGTCTCTCCTCCATAATCCTGCTAAAAACTCCAGCTCTGAACTCCTCAGGAGGAAGGATTAAAGGGTTTCTTCCTTCTCCTTCCTCAGCTACCTACCATCATTAAATTCTTCCTCCTCTTCAAACTCTGCTGTCTCAGTGTATTGTGTTATGACTACAGAGAATACATAGAAACATAGTGATTCTATAACTCTATAAGTGTATTTTTTCATTCTCTACCTGTTTTGTTTTTTCTTACTTAATTTTCAGCAATTGTATTTTCCTCTATGGAAGAAAATACATGGCTTTGAAAGGATGTATCTCATTCAGACATTTTCTTTCTGGCCTTCAAATCAGCTCCTGCAATAAGCATTGAGTAGACTGTGTTCTGAATGGCGTTTTGATGGTATCTTTGCTCTCTGACTAGAATGTTCATCTTGTGAAAGCTACAGCAGGTCCTCGTTGTGTATGTGGCTTCCTTCACAACACACCTATAATGTGGGAGGATGTCAACTCAAGGTTGTGAAATGTTGGGATCAATCATATTATATAATAGTGAAGAATAATATCTGATCAAGAAATTCTAGGCTGGGTGCAGTGGCTCACACTTGTAATCCTAGCACTTTGGGAAGCAAAGGCAGGGGTTCAAGACCAGTTTGGGAAACTTGAAGAAACTTTGTCTCTACAATAAATAAAAAAATTAGCCAGGTGTGGTGGGCATGTCTGTGGTTCCAGCTACTTGGAAGGCTGAGGCAGAAGGATCTCCTGATCCTATAGGTCAAGGCTGCTGTGGCCATGAGCATGCCACTGTGCTCCAGCCTGGGTGACAGAGTGAGACTCCAACTCAAAAAAATAAAATAAAATAAAAAGATATTCTATGTTTGTACCCATTCATGCTTTTGTAGACATATTGTTTGAATTAGATGAGATGTGTCATTTTGCTATGAGTATATGAGAAGGAAAAATCCTCCCACTTATAGAAAGTATATACCAAAGAAGGCACAATTTTATATTTGTTTTGAGTGAGATTATCTTTCAAACCATGATTAAAAAAAATAACCAAGGTAATTACTTTCTCCCAGATGCTCTAGAAACATTAACGCTCCTATGGAATACATTTGTGAAAGCTCTTTTGTAAAATGAGAAGAAATTTGGCCTCTATTTCAGAAATGATTAAATTGAAGCCTAAAGTCACTAAACCCCAGAACTTAGCATCTCGCCATTACACACAAACACACAAATTCTGAACATTTTAAATTTAACAATTCTACAGTAGAAGACAAAGCTGGGAGAGCGAAAGTCCACATTAGAACTAAGCAATTTGCCAACCTGCTCCCTACTAACAGCCTGGCTGGTTCATTGGCCATCCTGACAAGCATTGCTGTAGTGGCAGAAAAGGATCCAGTCTCTGCTCCAGGACTAGCAATGAGTTTGAGAAATAATGAACTTTCTGTAAATCAGGGGCCCCCAAAACAGTTTTCCCTCCACAGTCACAGTAGGACTTTTCTCTTTTCAGCCCCTAAAGCAAACGATTTGACTCTAGATAACTCCATTTCAGATAAGAGGAGTTTAAGTTAAGCTCGTTAATTCCTTGTTCTGATGTAATTTTTTTCTAGGATTAAAGTTCCCACACACCTTTCTGGCATCTGATTTGGGCAGTCCAGGAGGTCAGAAGAGTATGAACATAGAAAAGTTGAAGAGGATCCCTTCTAAATCCCAGAAAGTTGGTGTCACCTATTGTGTGACAGAGGTGATGGAGCAGCAGTCTTCCTGAAGCATGTAGCCGGCTCAGGATTCCACTGAGTGCAGAGCGGCCTCATATCTCCAACCCTGACTTAGTCCATTCAGTGACCTAGATGCTCTCTTTCTGGCCTTACCCTTGAGAGCTCTTCCGTGATAGCCACAAATCTGCTAGACTGTATCCATCCCCTGTGGGCTTTATTCCCTGGGACTGCTCATGAAAAGATCACGTCCCCCAGCTCAGAGTACCTGGATGCAGTAAACACAGTCACCAGCTCTAGATTGTAGTCAGGAGGAGACACAGGCATAACCTGAGAGGGAGACACTGAGGAGGAACTGGACCAATGCCTGTCTGCAGCTTACCTCCACTGGAGAAGTCCATTGAAGAAGATCCTTCAAGAGTGTCATCCTACTATTGTCCCCAGAGACACTAACTAAAGTTCCAAGGCTCCTGATGGCAAATCCTATGTGTTGGGACTGGCACCCTAAGGCTGTCTCCACCACCCACATTTGGAGTCCTGAGCCTTAAGACTTCCTGAGACCCTCCATTTGACAATCCTCTGAGAATACATGATGTTATAGTAACACTTCAACATTTGCCAAATATCAAATTAAAATTAATTTTGCCTCTTGGTGTATTTTTCTTTTGCTTTCTCAATAAAAGTGTCTACAGATGACATATTCTTTGTCGCATATGTTCCTGCTGTTACTGTTGAGTAAGAACAGGCACAGTGGCATACTGCCTGGTTGCTAGTGCCAGGCCTGGTCCAGGACCCTCAATCTCCTGGGTTTGCTGGACACAAGGACATGTTGTCTCCTGAAGATGGGAGGAGGAGGAGGACATGCCGGCTCATTCACGACTGGACTACCAAGAGAACTAACAAACAGCAGCCCTCAGTATTTATTCTGGGAAATTCTTCTGTTTGTAGCCCTGGTACTTCTTCCCCCTAGTCATTTCAAGGGCTTTCACACTCTTGTCACCTACAAGTTGCTCTACTCTATCCCTGCATCTCTCCTTCTCAAATATGCTTACAATATTTGACTTCTAATGATTCAGGTCCTCTGTCTGCCAGGTACTCATGAAATCTCAGGGATTGTTCCTTTCATTTTAGACTCTTCAGATACTGGATTTCCAGTGTGCATGGATGGAAAGTGTGCTGAGGTGCAGGACCAAGGGAGTTGAGGCCTCAGCATAGGAAAACCAACCACTCAGCACTGATGGTGTGACCTTCTCGCCCTCAAATTCCAGAGTGGACATGCTTACTTTCAGTCGCTACTCTGACTTGATGGTTCTCTAAGCCCCCCTACCCCTCAATAGGAAAAGGAAATGAATTGCTGTAGCTTCACAAGCCTGTGTTTGAAAAGAAGTGACAACGACTGATTCCCAGTAATTTGAGAAAGGTCAGAAAATGGTAGGTGTGAGACAGTTTCATGCACTGCCTACCAACTAATCTGAGTCTGGTAAGACACAGAAAATGACGATCAACAAGTGATATGCAGTGAGATGATGCTTAGAGATTGGCAGTAAAGGAAATGGAAGCCTTGAATCCACTGTGCGTTGGCCCTCTGTAGCTCAAATGGCTACCTTGAATGGATGGAGTCTTGACTGCCCCCTGGATGCAGGGCTCCAAGAAGCAGCTCATCCTGGGTTATTCTTCTTTCTCTGCTTCCTATACTTCCAGTATCTAAGCCTATCTTACTGGTAACTGTCGGAGTCCAGCTCTACAGGATTTGGAACCCAGGAAGGATGTGTGGATAAGGCGAGAAATGTGTTGGACCAGAGTTCTGTTTCGCACTCTGGCCACCGAAGCACAGCAGTGCTGATTTATTTATATCATAATTTTTAGCAAGCCAATATCAGTAAATTAACAGTAAAAAAGATTAATAATTACTAATAAGCCCATGAAGTGATTGTGATTAAGATTCTTACATGTAATTATGTGCTCCAGTAATGTCTACATTTTTAATATTTCTTAGAAAAGGGAGCTAGCTGTTCTCAGAAATAGTAACTTATTAAAAGGGCAAGGTTAATATTAGCCAAAAGGTTAGCAAGTGGAAAGTAAAACTTATACTCTATAAGGGTAAATAGTCTATATAGCTATAAAGGTGCTAGGCATATAACCTATGTAGTCTCCTTCTCTTACAGTGGGTAATGGTTTAGGCCTAATGATATTAGGAGGAGGCTGAGTATCTAAGCCTATCTTTAATTGACTTATGGTTTCAGTGTGTTCCTCATTCATTCTCACCATTCCGTAGTACCACAGTTTTTTCAGAGTTTCTTTTTTTTCTTCCTTTCTTTTTTTGGAGTTGGAATCTCACTCTGTCACCCAGACTGGAGTGCAGTGGTTGCTCCCGGCAACCGCAGCCTCAGCCTGCTGGGCTCCAGTGATCCTTCCACTTCAGCCTTTCAAGTAGCCAGAATTACAGGCATGCACTACCATGCCCAGTTGATTTTTTGATTTATTGTAGAGATGAAGTCTCGCTGCCCAGGCAGGTCTCAAACCCACGGGCTCAGGCAATCCACTCACCTCAGCCTCCCAAAGGTGCGGGATTACAGGCTGAGCCACCGAGCCTAGTTTCAGAGTTTCTTTGTTTGAACTATGCTGGGAACCGTTAACAAGACACAGCATAGGACTAGTTAGTGTTACAGATGATTGTGTTTGTTCTTCTTGACTCTGTGTCATGCTGTTCCTGTTAATAGTTTTTCTTGGATCTAGTTGAGACATATTTGTTTTTGTAAGTTATGTAGGAACTCCTATTGAAACTATTATTTATCATGGATATGTGAGCAGCCTCCTTTTCCCAAAACATAACTAAAAAAACTATTCCTATGAAGCCTGCACAAAACAATACAATGAGAACATAGTGGTGACCGTGACTTAAAGAGCAGTCATGCAGAATTTTCGTCAAGACTTTCCGTGGGGCCTTGCTGCTTGCACAGAATCACCCCAGGGCCTTGCCTCCTGGAGAGTTGTCTTCACTCCATTCCCATGCTGGCTGCGAGATTGTCATGGCCCCCACCATTTCTCCCTTTTTTATTTTGTAAAGAAAGCAGGCGAATTTCTCTGTGAGTGACTCGGTTGGAAATGCCTAAATGTCTGAGGATGACTGGAAGTAGAAGAATTAAAAAAAGAACAATTACTCCAATTGCAATAAAATTGTATATCATTGACCATAGAGAATGGGAAGATACAAATGAGGAAACAGAGGAAAGGAAATGTTCAGCAACTTCCCCTGCTGAAGCTCGTGTCAAATGGGCTTGGGAGAGGGTCCTAATTTGATTGTGGAGTTGTTGTATATTCAAAGAAGTTTCATTTGAGTTCCAAACACCATGTAAGTGAGCTTGAATACTAGACCAAGAAATCTCTGTACCATTATAAGGGAAAGGGGTAACACAAATCCATTTATATTGTGCATGAAATACAGTAGACAGCTGAACATTGATATGTTGAATTTAATTACCAATGTATACTAAAGCGCTTTAGCATGTAACCTATCCATAATGCCTTTGTCTATTTATTCCTGAGTAAATAAAGCCAAGCTAATATATTTAGACAATTCATTTACATGATCAGTGGTGTGTATTTGTTGAACTAATGCTGTAGTAGAAGCAGTCACTGATCCAATAATAGTCATTAAAGCTGTGATTTCTAAAATTAAACTGCTATAAACATTTTAGGATGAAACAAAGCATCAGATACTAAATTTAAAGCATACATTCCTGGGTCAGAATACCAGGGCATTCAAATGTTAACAGGAAGCAATACATATGATGGTTGCCTTAGAAGCAAAAAATGAGTTGGAGGTATAGAAAAATTTATACAATTAGTAATATAACAATTTCTACATGAAACCGAGAAAAATGAACCATTATACATAGTAGAAAAGGAAGTGCGTAAAGGAGCTACAAGGAGAACAAAGGGAGATGTAATGCAGGCTTGAATTCCTGTGATAAATGTGGAAAGGGGTCGCTGTTACTTGTGGTCGAGGGCGGACGAGGTTGTGGAGGTCAGGTTGGCAGCGGCAGTGGAGGCTGACATCTTCTCCGGGATTGGGGCGGTCCCATCACTCTTGGCTGAGAGCTCGCCATAGGGACGAATCAGACAATCTGGAATCCAAATAGGTGAGTCAACGTCCTGCAGGAACACACAGGCAAACCCTCTTCTGGAAGTCAAAAGGACATCCGGTTCATGCCATTGATTGCTTAAATTTAACAAGAAGGCGTGGAGAACTTTTAAAGGAATAATGTCTAAAAAATGCTGATTGATTAGAAATATCCACGTTTAAATGATTAATTACAAAAAGCACATGATTGAGAATATGATGAGGAGATGAGTGCTTATGATCTCCGTCCTGTAGTTTTTGAATGTATGTTTTCAGATATTGATTAGTGCGTTCTACGATTGCCTGACCTTGAGGATTATAAGGAATTCCTGTAGAATGAGATATATTAAAAGTTTTACAAATGTCTTGAAAAGTTTTAGAAGTATATGCTGGTGCATTATCTGTTTTAAGTGCTCTAGGCATTCCTAGAGTGGAGAAGCAGGAAAATAAATGTTGTGAAATGTGTTTAAAAGCTTCTCCTATCGGGGCTGTAGCCCAAATGGCATGAGAATATGTCTACACAAACATGTACATAAGACAATTTTCCAAAACTTGTGACATGGGTCACATACATCTGCCATAAAGCATTAGGGCGTAAACCTCTAGGATTTACCCCCATAGGAGGAGTATGGTAAGATGTAGGATAAACTTTGCAACTTCGAACAATAGCTCTGGCAGTCTCTCTGGGAATCTGAAACTGAAGTCGCAATGCTGTAGCATTTTGGTGATGCAAAGCATGGCTATTTTTTGCTAACTGTACAGAACTAATGATCTCCTTGGTAAGGGAATCGACTGCTGCATTACCCTCGTGGATTGGGTCAGGCAATGGAGAATGGGCACGAACATGTCCTATGAAAAATAATTTTGTTTTTAATTGAACTAATTTTTGAAGTGTGTTTAAAAGTGAAAATATAGGTGATGAATTGGATGACAAGGGTGCAGTTTCTATATGACGAAAGAGAGTGACTACATATTTAGAATTGGCGTAAAGGTTGAAGGGTTGATCTGAAAGTTGCTGAAATGCTGTAAGGACAGCGTACAATTCTACTCTCTGTGCAGAACTTTCTGAAACCTTAAACTTTGTAGTTTTCCCATTAATAACTAAGGCGGCTGTTCCTGTGGAGGAACCATCAGTAAATACTAAAGCTGCAGGTGGAGGCAGTGGTTGCGCAGAATAACTTTTGGGAAAAATTACCGAGTGTTGTTTTCAAAATTGTAATAATGGATAGGCTGGTATATGATACAGTAATCTGCCAGTAAATTTGCAAAGGGCTTGTTGCCCGTCAATATCCTCCTGTAGCAATTTTTGAATTAGTTCAGTTGTATAAGGAAATATAATTTCAGGTAATTCTTGACCAAACAACTCCTACTTCTAAGGCGACCTTTGGAAACAAGAGCTGCAACAAGAACAGAATATGATATCAATACCTTTTTAGCAGTAACAGGCAAATGTAGCCATTCTAAAGGACCATTCTGCCACAAGCATCCTGTGGGTGTGTAGGGTGTTGGCAAGATAATAAGAGACCAGGGAAGATCATAGTCTATCCGAAACACCCTTTGTTCCTGAATTTTATTTTGAATTAATTGCAATGCCTGAGATGCTTCGTTAGTTAAGTATCTGGGGGACTTTGGATTAGGCTCTCCTCTTGAGATTTCGAACAATGGTTTTAATTCTGAAGTAGTAAGTTTAAAATAAGGGTGTATCCAATTAATGTCTCCTAGTAATTTTTGAAAATCATTTAAGGTTTGTAAATGATCCATTCGTAATTCTATCTTCTGAGGAGTAATATATTCTCCCCAAATAATTATTCCTAGGTAAGTAAAAGGTGGCTGAGTCTGGATTTGCTCTGGAGCTATTTGTAGCCCATAGTCTTTGAGTGACATAACTAAGTCAGATAGGACTTCCAGCAAGTAAATGTTATCCTTATGAAACAGTAAAATATCATCCATATAATGGCTTAAATAGACAGAAGGGTGCATAGCCCTTATCGGTTGAACTGTCTGATCAACAAATTTTTGGCACAAAGTTGGGCTATTTTTCATGCCTTGTGGCAAAACTTTCCACTGATACCTTTAGTAAGGTCTAATTAAATTAACAGAAGGCACACTAAATGTGAATCTTTGCCTGTCATTTGGGTGTAAAGGTATTGTGAAAAAGCAGTCTTGTAGATCAATGACAATAATGCTATTCTCTTTAGGAATAGCCATAGGTGAGGGGACACCTGGCTTCAGGGCCCCCATTGTTTCCATAGTTTCATTTATTTTTCTAAGATCATGCAACATCCTCCACTTGCCTGACTTCTTTTTAATAACAAACACTGGTGAATTCCATGGACTAACTGAGGGTTCAATATGTCCCTTAGATAACTGGTCTGGTACTAATTCATTAACAGCTGACAATTTTTCACATGTCAGGGGCCACTATTCTACCCAAACTGGACTATCAGACTTCCACAGAATTGGGTCAGCTGTTAACTCAGTGGCCCCTATTATAAATACTGATTCCCCAGTCCCCTATTATCATTATGAGACTTTGGGGTAACAGGATCAATTTTTCCTTGTAAGTTTTCCCCCAGACCTTTATTAGGATGAAATCCCATTTGAAACATTTGTGCACAAGCAAAGGAGCTAGGACTCCCTAAAAGAACTCCCATTTGTTCTAGCACATCTCTGTCCCATAGAGTGAATGGCAAGGATGGTACTACGTAAGGCTGGAAAGTCCCGTGATGTTTGCCATCTGACCAGGGCAACTTTTGAGTGCTCTTGGCTACATTAGAAGCCTGCCATAATCCTACAAGCTGGGACGGAGTCTTCTGAGTAGGTCAATTAAGAAGTCAGTCTTTTCCAGCTATACAAGATACATCTGCCTCTGTGTCCAAAAGTCCTTCAATCTGTTTTCCTTGTATTTTTAAAATTTTTGTTGGTCTTTTACTTTTCACTTCCTGGATCCAGAAGGCCATGTCACTAGAGCCAAAGCCCCTGTTTTCCCTGTCCTCTAAAGTAACAAGTTCTTCTAATGGGAAGAAGGGCAATAATAGTAATTGGGCAATTCGTTGACCTGCATGGATAATAACTGTCTTTGTTGGTGGCTGAAGAAGGATGTTTAATTCTCCAGTATGGTCAGAATCAATAACTCCTGGAATTACTTGTATCCCTTGAAGAGAAGTAGAACTTCTCCCTATCACTAGTCCTGTAGTTCCTTTTGTCAAAGGGCCATATACCTCTGTAGGGAGGCGAGTAACGGATGAATCAGTGGTTAATATTGCTGTGGTGGAGGAACTGAGGTCCATTCCTGCACTACCTGGTGTTGCTCAGTGGAGCTGTAGTATGCTGGGAGGAAAGGATTGTGAGTTTGTAGGCAAGACCCTATGGTTTGAGGGGCCTGGGACGGCCCCAATTCCAGTTTCCTTGCTGAGTGTCTTTAGATACTTGATTACAGGAACCAAAGGGGTGCCATTCTTATGAAATTTCGAGCTACAATCTTCTGTCCAATGAAAGCCTTCCCCACACCTATTACACGGGGTGGAGGGATTATTAGCACTAGAGGTTATGGGCTTTTGTGAAGTTAAATTTGGACATTGTCTACTAAAGTGACAAGGTTGCCCACAAGTATAACAATTGTTGTTGGAAGACTTATTTCTTTTTACTTTGATTTTGCAAAAATTGGGAAGTAGTCTGACCTTGAAGGGCCGCTGCTATGGCAACACCCTGCATGTATGAAGGACTAACCTCCACACATGCTTTTACAAAGTCAGAAATGTCCCCTGATTTCCTGATAGATCTGATTAATGCCTGACAAGTGGGGGACCCATTTTCAAAAGCTAGCTGTTTAACGATTAACTCTGCAGCTGCTTTGCTTAGTACCATTCTGTCGACTGCTTCTACTAACCTGGCCACAAAGTCTTCATAGGGTTCTTCAGACTTTTGTTTAACATTAACCAAACCTGGGACCTTCTGATTAGGAGGAGGCAACCTTTTCCATGCTCCTAAGGCCATTGCTGAAACAGCCTGTAATACTTCTTTTGATAATGACGATTCCTCTGCAACTCCCATTTGAGTACCTTTTTCCATTAACATATCTTTGGTGACCATAGCTGTCTTTTTGATATGTTGAAAAGTTGTAGCTGGCTAGGTGGCTCAGCCTGTAATCCCGCACCTTTGGGAGGCTGAGGTGAGTGGATTGCCTGAGCCCACATGTTCAAGACCCACCTGGCAAGGCGAGACCTCATCTCTATAATAAAATCAAAAAATTAGCCGGGCGTAGTAGCACGCACCTGTAATTCTGGCTACTTGGAAGGCTGAGGCAGAAGGATCACCGGAACCCAGCAGGTCGAGGCTGTGGTGGCTGGGAGGGGCCACTGCACTCCAGTCTGGGCGACAGAATGAGACTCCAACTAAAAAAAAAAAAAAAAAGAAAGAAAGAAAAGTTGTGTAGGTGAGAAAATCATCTTCCCCCTTCTCCAGTATCTATAAGGTACAATTTCCTATAAATACTTTCATCTTCTTACCTCTTCTTTTAGTTCTCCCTGCAGATTGAGTGGTTCCTATTGAATGGTTGTGACAAGCACTCTGTGAAGGGTATTTTCTACTTTACCTTATTTCATTCTCAACTGGAAATGCTGACACAGAGAACTACCTAAGCCAAGAGTTAGCTGGAAATAGAGTTTGGGTGAGGTCCTTCTATCCTCTTTAAAAGCGAAGTCTGAGCCGAAGCTCGGTGGTTCAGCCTGTAATCCTTCATTTGGGGAAGCTGAGGTGAGTGGATTTCCCTAAGCCTGTGGGTTTGAGACCTTCCCGGGCAACTTGGCGAGACCTCATCTCTACAATAGATCAAAAAGTAGGCGGGTGTGGTAGCGCGTGCCTGTAATTCTGGCTCCTTGGAAGGCTGAGGCGGAAGGATCGCCGGAGCCCAGCAGGTCGAGGCTGCAGTGGGCGGGATCGGCCACTGCACTCCAATTCTTGGCGACAGAGTGAGAATCCAACTCAAAAAAAAAAAAAAAAGCCAAGTCTGCATAGAAAAAAACACTTTTGAAGTACTTTTTTTCTGGTCTGCTTCTGCATGATCTCCATTTTTAATGGCACAGCCTCGCTTGGGGAGGTCAGAGTCTGTGTTATTCTGCTTGTGAATAGATGGGTGGATTCAACCTTGCCATTCAGTATTAAGAAATTCCTTCTTGGCAACCCCCTTGAGTCCCCTCCCACTGTGGGAGCTTTTCTGTCCTCTCAATAAATCCTGCTTTAACAACAACAACAAAAAGAAATTCTTTCTTACTGTAAAAGTAAGACTCCTCTTCCCATCTAGTTTTTTATAGATGTGATTTCTTTAGTAGTTGTAGTAGTAGTAGTAGTATAGTAGTAGTAGTTTTTAAATGTGGGATACAATTCAAGATTAAGTAAATAAGTGGTCATCACAGGTAAAGTTTGAACCTCCTGTTGGTCCCATTTCACCTGGTTGGATGTTATGTGCTACGCTTAAACCCAAATGCCCATGCCATAACAAATAAAATAGACAAGTGAGACCTTATCAAAATGATAAGCTTCTGCAAAGCAAAAGGAACCATCAAGAGAACAGGAGACAGCCCACAGAATGAGAAAGATAGATGTTTTTTGTGTCCCTTTTTTCCCAACCTTCTAATTCAACATAACCTATCTAAATTTTATGCAGATTATTTCATTACTTCCATAGTTTTATTTATCAATATGTACCCATTTGTTTTATAAAACATTTTTAACTTCATAAAATATAACCATGCCCTATGTAGTGTTTTCAAATGTATTTTTTTCTGAATATTATATTAAGATGCAGCCAGACTGGTGAGTATTGTTATAATTTACTTATTTGAAGTCTGCTAATATATTCTGTTTTGCAAATACACTGTAGTCATTTCACCTACTCTCCTCGAAAGGACTTTTGAACCTCCCCTTTCCACTAAGTTTTTGTTACTATTTACGTCACAGATACAATTTTTTTACACAATTCCTGCTGAATATGTGCAATAATTTCTTTTGAAAATGTACCTTGAATGGAATTGGTAGGTTTTGAGATATGTGACTTGCACATATAAGACAACAGATTGTTTTTCAAAGTTATGGCACCAATACACATTCCCACAGACAGCACACAAAATACTCTGTTTCACATGTTCTCTATCACTTTGTATTGTAAGGTATTCTAACGTTTAATTATTGAAGAGGTAAAAATAACATCTGATTTCATCCTTGATATACATTAATCTGATCATTAATTACATCTCTTTTTATTTTCATTCATTGTATCTATTTCCTTTTTCAGGAGATGACATCATATAATTACCCCATTTTTGTTGGATATTTAAAATATTTTAGAATAATTTGTATGAGTTTTTATTTATACTATTTATTGGTTTGTGACTTGTACTATCAAGTCCTGGGTTGCAAATGGTCTTTCATTTTTTTTAAGGTGTCTGTAAAGGAAGAGAAATTTCTAATAAACATAATAAGGTTTAGCAATCTAAAGCCAGTGTTTTTGTGACTTGTTTATGTGATTCATTTTTATCCCAAGGAGATATTCCCCAAAAAATATTTGACATATATTTTCTATCAATAATTTTAAAGTATTGTTTTTGAAATTTATGTTCTTAATGTATCTGGTGCTGAGGACTAATTTAATACTTTTATGTAGATAATTATTTCTTAAGCTCAATCTATCAAACAGTTCTTTGTTTCTTACATATAGGGAGAGGAGAGAAAAAGAGATGAGGAGACAGGGAGAGAGAGAGAGAGAGAGAGAGACAAAGGAAAAGAAGAGAGAGATCTATCAATAAATATACACTCCTATATATACTACCATGTGAAAGTCCTATAGAATTATGCATCTGTTTCATGTCTCTCAGTTCTATTTCTGTGTCAAATGTATGTATTTCTTGCACAAATATTGTTCTATTTTAATTACTATAATTTCAAAATAAGTTTTGCTATCACATAAGGTAAGTTCTATCTTCCCATAATTTTTCTTCAACCATGTACTCTTTTATATTTCTTTAATCTTTTATGTCTTTGCAAATTCAATTTGTCTTGTTTTATTAAAATCCACTATTGGGGTTTGTGCTGAATTGAACATATATAACAATTGAGGAAGAATTTAGATCTTTAGATACTTTTTTCCATTATTCTAAATTGATTTAGGTGTTTGTAAGAGCCTCTTAATATAGTTTTTCTACTAGACTTTTTTGGTTAGTTTTTAAGAAACAAGGTCTCACTCTGTCATCCAGGCTGGAGTACAGTGGTGCAATCAAAACTCACTGAAGCCTCAAACTCCTGAATGGAAGAAATTTTCCTGCATGGGCCTCCTAAAGTGTCATTAGATTCCTAGCGTCTGCTGTTGGTACAATTCCCACATAGCTCAGTCTTCTTTTGCCTTGTCCCAGACAACTTACAAATGCCCATATCTGCTTTTTGTTTTGGGTTTATTTTCCTAATGACATTTACTAAAGCTGAGGAACACTAACTTTCCACATACGAAGAGCAGAGTGCCGGAGAATTAACCCTTCTCTAGGAAGAGACTAACCAAAATTTACAGAAGTTAGTGCAAAAATATACAAGGTGTCTTGCTTGTGAAAACTGTCAAACTCAAGATGAAGTCACCTATGTTATTTAAAAAAAAAAAAAAAAAAAAACCCTGACAAGTAGGACTGGGAAAGGCTATAAAGACAGGGTTCTCATGCTATATGCCTAATAACAAAACTATCTTGAAAGACTGCAAAAAGCATAATCTTGAACAAAGGCCATGTCAAACTGACCCACACAATGAAAGTGTAAAAATGGAAAAATGTCTTCTCCAAAGACTTCTGCTCAGCATGTGCCTTTTCAACCTCAGATTAATGTCATTCTTGGTATTAATCTTTATATTTAAGGATAAACATTGCAAAACAATTCTGTGACTTTACTTATTTTTCTTTTAAAAACCATTGTCTTTCCAGACACACTGGCTCACACCTATAATGCCAGCACTTTGGAAGGTCGAGGTGAGAGGATTGCCTGAGACCATGGACTTGAGACCAGTCTGGGCAACTTGGTGAGATCTCATCTCTACAATAAATCAAAAAATTAGCAAGGCATGGTAGTGCATGCCTGTAGTTCCAACTATTTGGAAAGCTGAGGTGGAAGAGTCACCCGAGGCCAGCAAGTCAAGGCTGCAGTGGCCGTGAGCGTACCACTGCACTCCAACCTGGACAAAAGAGTGATACACCAACTAAAAAAATAAAACAAAACAAAAAAGGATTTCCTCTTACCTTCCTGAATACAGACACAGTTTATTATTTCACACATATTTCTATTACAATGCCCTATTCTCAAATAAATATCATTTTATTTTAAAGAATCTCTCTTGTTATTATGCTGGCAAGTCATGGAGTTTCTTGTCTCCACATCACATATTTTATATCACTTTCTAAATTTTCTCAACAAGATTAAGCTTTGTATGATAGGATTTTAATCCTTTTAACTTTATTGAGAATTGTTTTAGAGTTAAACATAGTCAACCACAATGGAAAGTGACTTGATAAGCACTTTTATAGGTGGTTTCTGTTTTCTGTTATCACTTCCCTACTGGTGTTGTTTGTACCACACAAGAAAAATTATTCAATTATTACCTCAAGGCTTGTATTTGGGAAAGCCCAAGTTACACATTGGTATTCATCTAATGACGCTCCAAAATACTTTTTAAATTTAATTGAAAATCCTTTTGGCTATCTCAAGTACACACAATTGACTCTTTGGCAAAAAACAAGCAAACAAAAAAACAAAACGTTTATTTCTTTATAATCTTTATCTCTTTTATATCTTCCACTCAATCTACTGGATATGAACTTCAGTAAAATTTGAATAGCAGTTATACTAGTTAACATTGTTTTCCTGTTCCAATACCTGGGTAGAGAAGGTTTTCAATATTTCACCATTAAATGGAATGTTAGTTGTGGATCTTTTACAGATATATTTTATCAAATTAAGAGAGTTCATATGTTCTGATTAACAAGTGTTTTATAATAATAACTATGAGGGGTTGTATTTTTATTTATTTATTTTTTTTGAGTTGGAGTCTCACTCTGTCGCCCATCTAGAATGCAGTGGCAAACTCACAGCCACTACAGCTTTGACCTGCTGGGCTCTGGCCATCATTCCACCTCAGCCTTTCAAGTAGCTGGAACTACAGGTGTGTGCTACCAAAGCTCAGGCAATACACTCGTCTCATCCTCCCAAAGTGCTGGGATTACAGGCTGAGCCGCCAGACCTGGCCTGAGGGGTTGTATTTTTAAAAGATTTTCCTACATTTACCTAGATTATCATATGATTTTTCTTCTTTGTCCTGTTAATGTGGTACATAATATTGACTGATTTACAAATGATAAACCAAACTGAGGTCCTGACACTCCACTACATCATGATGTATTTTTTGAAATTTGTTGCTGGATTCTTTATACTAACATATTGCAATAATTTTTGCACCTGTGATCATGAGAAATATTGGGTGATCAAAAAGTTGAGGAGGACAGTTAGAGTAATGCATAAAATGAACTTATAAATATGCAGATGTGTTGATATTTAAAAAGGTCTTCTTACATAAGTAGCTGTAACTCAGGCAAAGACTTTTCAAACACTAGAAACATGTCTTGTTTGGAGTTTTTCAAAAGTCTTGAGTGACTAAATTTTCTTTTTCTTTTTTTTCTTTTTTTTAATAGATTCAGGTTTTGCTGTTGTCTAGACTGGTCTCAAACTCCTGGGTTCAAGCAGTCCTCCTGCTTCGACCTCCCAATTTTCTGGGATTACAGGCATGAGCCATTGTGCTCTGCCTGGAGTTTTACTTTTTAAAGATGAAAAGCATTGTGGAGATTGATGGTGATAGTGATGGCTCAACATTATGAACTGTCCACTTAAAAGATTAAGATATTAAATTTTGGTATGCATATACTATCACAATAAAAAAATATTTAAAAACAGAAGACAAAAAAAGAAAAATTTGAGTGGCTAACACTGCCCTGCTCCTCACTAGCATCCTAAATTGTCTTTTAGGGCAACCCTCTCTCCCCAGCTTTTCTCTGCAGGTGGAACAAGATCCTCATCTATTCTTCAGCATTGCCATAAGGTTAGGGGCAATAATAAACTTTCTATCAACCAGCGGTCTTCAAAAGAGTTTTCTCTCCACAAGTTCAAAAATGTGATTTTTTTCATCTTAGATCTAAAACTACTATGTCACTGATTGATTTTGACTCTTGATAATTTCATCCAAGATGTTAGGGTTTTATCTTTATCTCACTAATTTCATCTTCTGATAGAATTTGTTCCCAGAACTAAGGTCAGTATGCATATTTCTATTATCTGGTTAGGACTTCCCAAGAGGCCAGAAAAGCATAAAAACACAAGAGCTGGTGACTTCTGGATCCCAGCTACTCTGTGGTTCCTGCTGTGAGACTGGGTGGAGCAACTTTCTCCCTTGTGTTCCAGAGGCATGGGATTCCACACTTCCATATTGCTTTCATATTGGCCTAGAGAGGCCCTTGGAGAGACTTTACTCTGGTTGTTATGCTCAGAGGGGATCATGAGGGAGCCCAAGCCAGAAATGCATTAATAGACCCGTTTTTCCTAGAGTTTTTTTAAAAAGGTTTTTCTATATTAAATAACCGTTAATTGACCTAAGATAGTAAGATTTATCTTTACAATTAACTGGCATTCAGGGACACTGCTATTTGAAAGATTGTTCCTTTCAAAATTCATGTTGAAACTCACTTCCCAATGTGACAGTATTCAGAAGTGGGATCTTTAAGAGGTGATTGGGTCATGAGGGCTTTGTCCTTTTGATGCATGAATTAATTAATGATTTAATTAATTAATGATGAATTAATTAATGATTCATAAATTAATGGATTAATGGATTATCAAGGGAGTGAGAATAGTGGCATTATAAGAAAAGGAAGAGAGATTTGCATTAGCATGCTTAATCCCTTCATCATTGCTTTATTTTGAATGTTTGGTTCTCAAAACCTCATGTTAAAATTTGATTTCCAGCGCTGGGGGTGGGGCCCTATGGGAGTGTTTAGGTATGGAGGGTAGATTCCTCATTCATAGATTATTTCTCCGGGGGGTGTGAGTGAGTTATCACTGTATTAGATCCCACCAGTGCTGCATGTGCTTCATGGTTTGTTTTTGAGACCATTTGGCTCTGTCAACCGGGCTGAAGAATAGTGGTACCATTATAGCTCACTACAGCCTATACCTCCTGCACTCCAGTGATTTTCCCTACTCAGCCTCCCCAGTAGCTAGGCCTACAGTCTCTGGCCACTATGCCTGGCCAATGTTTATTTATCTATTTATTTACTTAGGAGACAAGGTCTTCCTGAGTTTCCCTGCTAAAATGCAGTGGATGATCCGAGCTCACTGCAGCCTAGAAATTCCTGAATTCAAGTGATTATTTTATCTCAGCTGCCCTAGTAGAGAATACAGGTGGGTGCCATCACACCCACCCAAGTTTTTTATTTTACTTTATTTTAATTTTTTATGCCCACCTGGACTTTCCCCTCTCTGGAGCCGGAGGCAAAGGCCTAGCCCAAGAAACTCCTGGGTAGGACCCAGCACCCCAGTCCGCCCCCTCCCGGGCGGGGTTCCTGCAGGAGGGAGAGGACTCCTGCCCTGGGTTCAGTCCTTGCATGAGGAAGAGAACACCTCCTCCTCGCCGCTAACCTTGCCCAGACCGAGCATGGGCACCCGCATCCCCTGTGACACTGGGAAGTTGCTCCTCTGGTAGCGGCGGACCCCTTACGGGCTCCTCAGAGCTGGGCCGGGACCCAGTCCCGCCGACCAGAGTCGTTTCTCAAGTCCCCACTCCTCCCTGGGGGAGCCCTGCCTCCTGTCCCTGCCGGCCCTGTGGGGAGCCCAGGCGCGGCTGAAGGAGAAGGGGGCAGAATCAGCGCATCAGGAAAGGCGCGCCTAGTTTTTTGTTGAGAGTAGGTCTCATATGTGTTGTCCTGGCCGGTCTCAAGCTCCTAGGACCAATCCTGCTGCCTCAGTCTCCCAAAGTGCTGGATTATCAGACATGAGTCACTGAGCCTGGCCTAATTTTTTTCTTTTTTATGCAGATGAGGTCTCAAGCAATCATCTTCTTTCCGCCTTCCAGTGTGCAGAGATTACAAGTTCAAGCCACTACACTCAGCCAGAACTAGTTGTTGAAAGGAGCTTGAGAATAGCCATGGCAACTCATGCCTGTAATACCAGCACTTTGAGAGGCCAAAGTGGGATGATCACTTAAGCCTAAGGAGTTGAAGGCATTAGATGGCTAAAATCATGCCACTGCACTCCAGCCTGGATGACAGAGGGAGACATCTATAAAACAAAACAAAACAAAAAGACTCTGAGCTGGGTCTTTGCCCGCTTTCTGCTTCAGGGCCACATATACAGCTTCCAATCCTGATTTACCCAACTAAAATCCATCAATCAATTTCAAAAGTGGAGAATAAGGGAGACACTTTCATCATCATGTGCAGTTTCAAGAGAAGAACCATCACAACTGAGTAGATCTCAAACAAAAGTTTCTTAACATATAACTCTTTATGTAAAGAGAGTTTTTCTAATTAAAAAACACTTCAAGTTATTCTGTAGAGCAAAACGAAGAATGATCTTCATAACAGAGAGGCTCTTATGAATGCAAATCACAGTTCCAGTACAAAAGGTCACGGGGAGAGCATAAGTGTCCCATTGGGGTGTCCCAGGCTCTTTCCAATGCATCATTTGAAGATGATAATGCTATGAGCCCAGAGCAAGGCTGGTGTTCCTCCCCTTTGCAGGTTCCTCCATATGGTAAGTCTTGATTTTCAGCAGCTTGCAGGGGCAGCTTGGGCTCAGAGAAGATCTCTGGGTATCTGTCTGTCCACCTGCCCAGGTATCTCTTGGCTGGTGCCAAACCCTTCAGACCTCTCTGATGGTAGCATCTGTCTCTTGTTGAGGTAACTGGAACTCCTTCATCATTTTAGTCATTGGTTCCCAGACTTCTGAGTCTCGACAGAGTTTTTGGCACCTCTCAACTCCAGGAACAGCTCTGTGCCTGGTGAACGCCCAGCCCAGCAGCTTGAAAGCACCAGAGTCCACTTTCCCACAGAACTGAAGGTGTTGACAAGAGTGGTGGCTAAGTCCAGTAAAGTTATCAAGTGCCCAGGCCCAGGTCTGCTCTTGGTTCAGGCCTGGTGGCATGTAGGGCTCTAGACATGTCTGTCTCCAAGACCACTCTTCCAAGGCTGATGAATGAAATTCCATAGCTGCAGCCTTCTAAGTTTGACCAAGACAAACTAAGTAGCTAATCTAGAGAAAGGGCAGATGACCCAGTCCATTGCTGACTGCCTTTTTTTTTTTTTTGGAGTTGGTGTCTCACGCTGGGGTACAGTGGCATACTCTCAGCCACTGCAACCTTGACCTGCTGAGCTCAGGTGATCCTTTCACTGCAACCTTCCAAGTAGCTGGAACTACAGACACATGCCACTATGCCTAGCTAATTTTTTCATTTATTGTAGAAATGAGGTTTCACCAAGTTTCCCAGGCTGGTCTCAAACCCATGAACTCAGGCAATCCTCTCACCTCAGCCTCCCAATGTGCTGGGATTATAGGCATGAGCCACTGCACCCGGCCTACTGACTGCCTTCTCATATAGCTATCTTGTATAGGAAATGAGATACCAAAATCTAATTATGTGGGGAGTTGCATTCATTATCAATTAAAATTGCTTCAGATGCTGATAGGATTATGGTGAAGATTGTATCATTCTGGAAGGCACTATTGGAATTTCTTGAGTTTTTATTGAATCAGGCAGTGAAAGAATAGGATGAGAGGAAGGGCCCAATTATTGACAGTTTCCATTAATAATACAAGGTTTTTTCATTTCAGACAAACCTAGACACATGGGATCTCAAACAATTGTCTTCTTTCTGCCTTCCAATGTGCAGAGATTACAAGTTTGAGCCACTACACTCAGTCAGAACTAGTTGTTGAAAAGAGCTTGGGAATAATCATACCAGCACTTTGAGACACCAATGTGGGAAGATCACTTAAGCCTAGGAACTCAAGGTGTTAGATGACTAGATCATTAATATATAGTAATTATATCTAAATCTCTTCCCATATCTAAGAGACATTGCCTTACTTTAGAGATGAGACTGAGTCATAACAAATAGCCCAAAATCACAGACTCCAGTGGCTGAGCTCCAGAGCTCGTAAATGCCTTCTAGAGGATGGACCCTAAGTGATTTGTCAAATTTTTGAGGGTTTAAAAAAAATCCCACTATGTCATGAAAGCCAATGGGAGCTTCAGTTAGACCAGATGGTTTCACAGACACACACCCTTGATGGAAGTTCATTTCTAGATAGTTCCTGGCAAAAAAAGTAATGTGCTCTGTGATGACGCTCATTGTGAGCATCAATCTGATTCTAGTTGAAGCACAGCATTGATGAGAATGGTTTCAACAACTTGGGCAAGAAACTTTCTGAAAGTGAACATCATTCCATAACACAGTCATCAGATACAATGGTAGGTAAATCATCTCTGTGATGTATTGCAAAGACCTCACCATCTCTCCAGAAAGGAAAGTCACCACAGAGAAGTCATTTTGAATACAAAATTCCCCAGGATCCCTGTGGTTGCTCATTTGAAGATAAGAAAATCAAAATGTGAACATGATTCTTCTCTTAACTATCATTGGAGTTGTGTTTGGAAATGAAGGAAATCACATACTGATAAAAACAACATAAAATTTTAAGAAAACTAGAACCAAAGTAATAGAGAATGAGTAGACACCAAAGAAAGAAGATGAAGAGTGGCACATTCTTGAAATTTTTACGGGGAAAATATGGAAATCTTATAGCTGAGAGGAAGACTACAAATGGGTAAGGACTCTAGCATGGTGCCTAGGTGGTTGGTGGGGACAGACACAATGGTTTGAATCCAAGACATCTAGAGAGCCCTGAGGAGGTGAAGCACAGCCAGCCTGTGTTTTAAGAGGCACCAGCAAGAAATTGCTCTATATTGACAAAGAGTTATGGATCCTGCTGGGTTCTAGACCAACCACAAGAGCTCCTCTGCCATTGGCCTTCTAGTAATGTCCCATGGCAACATGCCAGGAGGGACTGTGACTGTCTCCTGCCCACCACAAGAGGGAAACCTTTTCCTAGCTCCATGCTATTTCAGATACTAAAATGGAAAAAGACTTACCTTAAAGGTGATTAAATTCAGATATCCACATTTCTGTTTTCAATGCTTAGTGACATATTATTTTGTTCACTTGTTATAAACAGGAAAGAGCTTAGGGTTGTCATTTTTTAAACATATCAGTATGATTATATTTGCCTTTTCACAGGGAAGTTCAATACATTGAAAAGATTGTGTAAGTCAAACAATCATCTTCCCTACTCCTCCAGTTTCAATACGGTGTAATTTCCCATCAATTTTCATCTGGCCTCATCTTTTAGTTCTCCCTACAGATTGAACGGTTATTTGTGACAGATGCTCCATGAAGGGTATTTTCTGCTTTACCTTATTTTGTTTATGATGGGAAACTGTAGCACAGAGAGCTACCTAAGTCTAGAATTACCTGGTTGTCACATTTGGGTGGAGGTCTGGACAGAAAAGTTTGATCCTCTTCTATCCTCTTTAAAAGCCAGGTTTGTATGGAAATTACCCATTGTAATCATTTTATGCTGACCTGCTTCTCCATGATCTCCATTTTGTAAGTGGCATGGTCTCACTTGGGGAGGTCACAGGCTGTGCAGTTCTACCTGTGAATAGATGGGCAATGTAATTTTTCCATTCTGTGTTAAGACATTTCTTTTTTGGTGCAAATTTAAGGCTCTTCTTTTCATCTGATTTTTTACAGATGTAAATTTTTTGTGTCCCTTTTTTCTTTTCTTTCTTTTTTTTTTTTTGAGTTGGAGTCTCACTCTATCACCCAGACTGGAGAGCAGTGGCCGCTCCCGGCCACCACAGCCTCGACCTGCTGGGCTCCGGGGATCCTTTCCCCTCAGCCTTCCAAGTAGCCAGAATTACAGGCATGCGCTACCACGCCCGGCTGATTTTTTTTTTTTATTTATTATAGAGATGAGGTCTCGCTGGCCAGGCGGGTCTTGAACCCGCGGGCTCAGGCAATCCACTCATCTCAGCCTCCCAAAGGTGCAGGATTACAGGCTGAGCCACCGAGCCCGACTGTGTCCCTTTTTTCAAATTCTCTATTTTACCCAACAAACCTAAATTCTATGCAGATTTTTCCATAACTTTTAGCTTTTCTTATCAATATAGATCAATATATATCCTTATAATTTATAAAATGTTCTATTTTATAAAACATTTTAACTTCATAAAATATAACCATGTCCTATGGTGTCTTTTCAATCATTTTTTCTGAATATTGTATCATTAATATGCATTCAGACTTTTGAGTATTATTGTAATGTACTTATTTGAATCTCATAGAATATTGTATTTTGTGAATATACCATAGTAATTTTCAACTACTCTCCTCATAATGGACCTTTGGATTCTCCCTTCTCACCAGATTTTTGTTACTTTTAACAATAGAGATGCCAACATTCTTCTGCACGTTTTCTGTTGCAGATGTGCCAGAAGTTCTCTTGGGAATGTACCTTGAATGAAATTAGTAGATTTTGAGATCTGTGACTTGCAACTTCCTAACAGAGCATAATGTTTTTCTTTTCTTACTTTCTTTCTTTCTTTCCTTCTTTCTTTCCTTCTTTCTTTCTTTCTTTCTTTCCTTCCTTCCTTTTTTCTTTCCTTCTTTCTTTCCTTTTCTTTCCTTCTTTCTTTCCCTCTTTCTTTCTTTCCTTCTTTCTTTCCTTCTTTCCTTCCTTCCTTCCTTCCTTCCTTCCTTCCTTCCTTCCTTCCTTCCTTCCTTCCTTCTTTCTTTCTTTCTTTCTTTCTTTCTTTCTTTCTTTCTTTCTTCTTTCTTTTTTTCATTTATTGTAGAGATGCAGCCTTGCCAAGTTGCCAGGGCCGGTCTCAAACCCCTGAATCAGGATATCCTCTCTAATCTGCCTCACAAGGTGCTGAAATTACAAGTGTGAGTCATCGTGCCAAGCAACAAATTGTTTTTCAAATTGATTGCATCAATACACATTTCTATAGACAGTACATACAATATTCTAATTATTCTCCATGTTCTCAAACACTTGGTATTGTTAGGTATTTTAACATTGACTCTTTGAAGAGGTAAAAATAGTACCTAATTTCAACCTTGCTATGCATTAATTGCATCTTCTATTTTTATTCATTGTATCTATTTTCTTTTTTGTGAGATGCCTTATTATATCAGTAGCCCATTTTTCTCAGATGTTTAACATACCTTAAAATATTGTCTTGGAGTTTTTATTTATACTATTTACTGGTTTTGTGACTTGTAATATAAATTCCTGGTGTGTAAATGGTCTTTCACTTTTTTAAAAGTTGTCTATAAAGGAAGAGAAATTTCTAATTTTACATAGTAATGTTTATCAAACTTTTCTTTTATAATTTGTGTTTTTGTAGCTTCTTTGTCAGATTTTTTCTTATTCTCAAAGAAGACACTCACCTATGTTTCCAACCAACAATTTTATAGTGTTGTATAAAAAATGTATGTCCTTAATGCATCTGGTAGTGAGGAAATGTATGAGTGTTGAGACACAGATCTAATTTAATACTTTTATATAGATAAATACTTTTTAAGTTCAATTTATCAAATATTTCTTTGCTTTTGTATTTAAAGAGAATAGTAAAAGAGAGGAGGAGACAAGACCAGAGAGCGAGAGACAAAGGAAACAGAAGGAGAGATCTATCTATAAATATATACACCTATATATACTAACATTCTAAAGTTCAACAAAATTTTGGGTCTGTTTCATGTCTCTCAGTTCTTTTTCTGTAGCAAACTTATGTATTTCTTGCAAAAAATATTGTTATTTTAATTACTCTAACAATTTAATTACAATATACAATTTAATTACAATAACTTTCATATAGGGCAAATTTTACCTTCCCATATTTTTTTTAGCCATGCACCCTTTTATGCCTCTAATCTTTCATGTGGTTTGCAAACTCAACTTGTCTTGTTTTATTAAAATTCACTGTTGAATTTGTATTGCATTTAAAGTATAAAACAATTGAGGAAGCATTTAAATCGTTGTTTGTTTTTTTTTTTGAGTTGGAGTTTCACTCAGTCACCCAGACTGGAGTTGGAGTCTCACTCGGTCGCCCGGACTGGAGTGCAGTGGCCGCTCCTGGCCACCGCA